>NC_091349.1:11463440-11465940 GCF_038502225.1 Cherax quadricarinatus
ACCCCAAATTTACCTACTACTCCCTCCACAACATTTTTGCCCACTTTAGCATTGAAATCCCCAACCACCATTACTCTCACACTTGGTTCAAAACTCCCCACGCATTCACTCAACATTTTCCAAAATCTCTCTCCTCCACACTTCTCTCCTCTCCAGGTGCATATACACTTACTATAACCCACTTTTCACATCCAACCTTTATTTTACTCCACATAATCCTTGAATTAATACATTTGTAATCCCTCTTTTCCTGCCATAACTTATCCTTCAACATTATTGCTACTCCTTCTTTAGCTCTAACTCTATTTGAAACCCTTGACCTAATTCCATTTATTCCTCTCCACTGAAACTCTCCTACCCCTTTCAGCTTTGTTTCACTTAAAGCCAGGACATCCAGCTGCTTCTCATTCATAACATCCACAATCATCTCTTTCTTATCATTTGCACAACATCCACTCACATTCAGACATCCCACTTTGAAAATTTTCTTCTTATTCTTTTTAGTAATTATTACAGGAAAAGGGGTTACTAGCCCATTGTTCCCGGCATTTTAGTTGACTTTTACAACACACATGGCTTACGGAGGAAAGATTCTTATTCCACTTCCCCATGGATATAAAAGGAAAAGTAATAAGACCAAGAACTATTAAGATAAAATCAAAGAAAACTCAGATGAGTGTGTATAAATAAACATGTACATGTATGTGTAGTGTGACCTAAGTGTAAGTAGAAGCAGCAAGATGCATCTGTAATCTTGTATATTTATGAGACAGACAAAAGACACCAGCAATCCTACCATCAAGTAAAACAATTACAGGCTTTCTTTTCACTCACTTGGCAGGACGGTGGTACGTCCCTGGGCGGTTGCTCTCTACCAACCTACTATATATACATATATATATATATATATATATATATATTTTTTATTTTTATTATCACACTGGCCGATTCCCACCAAGGCAGGGTGGCCCGAAAAAGAAAAACTTTCACCATCATTCACTCCATCACTACCTTGCCAGAAGGGTGCTTTACACTACAGTTTTTAAACTGCAACATTAACACCCCTCCTTCAGAGTGCAGGCACTGTACTTCCCATCTCCAGGACTCAAGTCCGGCCTGCCGGTTTCCCTGAACCCCTTCATAAATATTACCTTTGCTCACACTCCAAAAGCACGTCAAGTATTAAAAACCATATATATATATATATATATATATATATATATATATATATATATATATATATTTACATATATATATATATATATTTACATATATATATATATATATTTACATATGTAAATATATATATATATATATATAATATAAATATATATATATATATATATATATATATATATATATAAATATATATATATATATGTAAATATATATATAAATATATATATATATATATAAATATTTATATATATATATATATATATATAAATTTTTTTTTTTTTTTTTTTTTTTTTTTCAACAAGTCGGCCGTCTCCCACCGAGGCAGGGTGACCCAAAAAAGAAAGAAAATCCCCAAAAAGAAAATACTTTCATCATCATTCAACACTTTCACCACACTCGCACATTATCACTGTTTTTGCAGAGGTGCTCAGAATACAACAGTCTAGAAGCATAAACATATAAAGATACACAACATATCCCTCCAAACTGCCAATATCCCAAACCCCTCCTTTAAAGTGCAGGCATTGTACTTCCCATTTCCAGGACTCAAGTCCGACTATATGAAAATAACCGGTTTCCCTGAATCCCTTCACTAAATATTACCCTGCTCACACTCCAACAGATCGTCAGGTCCCAAGTACCATTCGTCTCCATTCACTCCTATCTAACACGCTCACGCACGCTTGCTGGAAGTCCAAGCCCCTTACCCACAAAACCTCCTTTACCCCCTCTCTCCAACCCTTTCGAGGACGACCCCTACCCCGCCTTCCTTCCCCTATAGATTTATATGCTTTCCATGTCATTCTACTGTGATCCATTCTCTCTAAATGACCAAACCACCTCAACAACCCCTCTTCTGCCCTCTGACTAATACTTTTATTAACTCCACACCTTCTCCTAATTTCCACACTCCGAATTTTCTGCATAATATTTACACCACACATTGCCCTTAAACAGGACATCTCCGCTGCCTCCAACCGTCTCCTCGCTGCTGCATTTACCACCCAAGCTTCACACCCATATAAGAGTGTTGGTACTACTATACTTTCATACATTCCCTTCTTTGCCTCCATAGATAACGTTTTTTGACTCCACATATACCTCAACGCACCACTCACCTTTTTTCCCTCATCAATTCTATGATTAACCTCATCCTTCATAAATCCATCCGCCGACACGTCAACTCCCAAGTATCTGAAAACATTCACTTCTTCCATACTCCTCCTCCCCAATTTGATATCCAATTTTTCTTTATCTAAATCATTTGACACCCTCATCACCTTACTCTTTTCTATGTTCACTTTCAACTTTCTACCTTTAC
>NC_091349.1:11473440-11585940 GCF_038502225.1 Cherax quadricarinatus
GTGGAGTTGGAGGGGGAGTCAGCCATGTTTGTTGTTGTTGTTGTTGTTCCTTGGATGGCGGCGGTGAGGGGGGTTGATGATACACTGGCGTCCTGCTGGGTAGACAAGTTGAGTTCTAGGGTCCTTGCTGTTATTCTTTTATTACTGGTGTTGTTTCTTCTGCGATATCCTTTCATAGTATCACTGAAGTAGATACTGTGTAGCAATGGAGGAGAAGGCTTGTTTTCTCGGAGCTTGGGTTAAGTGGTTGTCTGGCAGCGGAGGCAGTGTTTGGGTTAGCAGGGCTGTCTTCCTTAGATCTTCTAATTTTGTCAAGATTTGGGTTACATTCTTAGTATTCTTGGGTCATGTTGTGGTCTACGTGGGTTCATGTAGTTGAACTTTCACTTAGGCCATCACAAGTTTTGATGAGCGATGTTTTTTTGAGAAAGAAGAGCTGGTAGTATACCGTTGCTGCCGCTGCCGCCGCCGCTGCCGCTTAGATGCTTATACAGTCCTCTTTATCAAAGGAATTAAAGCTTTATCTTCCTTGGATCAAACTTGATTACCGACCATTCCCAGGCACTGAATGACCTTTACAGCTTTAGCACTTCCTTGTGATTATAACAATAATTTTGACCGACCAAGCTGAGCTGGGAAGAAGTCAACGGTGTCTAAAAAAACTGCACATTATTGCATACTTTAAAAATCATGGAGTGTTGACACAGTCCCTGGATCTATTATGTGCCTTTGTAATATTTTAACTACTGCCCACAGGATGGCCATGGAGTGAGCATAAGCCTATTAAACTAATTTGAACCAAAAAAATTGTGCATTACTCATTTTTTTTTTAGATTAGTTTTGTGATGTCTAGTAATAAGTTTTATAAGCGTTACTCAAATGTTTTGTTTGAAGTTTTAGAAATGTTTTGTAACTGGGTCATATAAGATCGTGTTATAAGAGAGAGGTCTATTGTACTTAAATTTAAAGAAGACTTTTGACAGCGTACTTACCTGTTGTAGATTCCATGAATTATCACTCCTGATCCCCGGTCCCAGTCCACACCTACTAGCTGATTCTTCATTAGTAATCTTGTTCGTTCTATCAACTTTGACCTATATTTTACCTATAAATGATTACTTCACGACAGCCACATTTTACACAATATTTCAGGAATTAAATAATAAGCACCAGTTTGCACAATATTGTATTCAGAAACATGGACGTTTACAGCTGACCACAGAGTCCCTTTTCAGTCGACTAACTCAGATCTATTATCATGGAGATGGTAAAATATACAAGTATGTGTGTGTGTGGAAACTGACATTTCACCTAGACTAAGATACAATACACCTTACAAACTCTATATACACAATTCACACCTTGCTTGAGAATCTCGCCTCAAGAAGCAAGGCCTTCTGATTACCTCCCATTTCCCAGGTGCTGTATGACGCCCCGACAGGTTTAGTGCCTCCCCAAGAAAGTATTAAATATTACAAGCTCAGTGTTCCCACCGGGAACAATCTGCTGACAAGAAATCATCCCAGACAATCGAATTGTCGGGTTAAAAATCCAAACATAATCTTATCTTAGGTTCACTTGGGCTTTCAGGATGACGATCATTAGATAAGTATTTATTAACTTTACCAACTAATTTCTAAGCTAATTTGTACCTGGGTAAGACCAACCACTGGGAGTCGAACACTGGAGAAGTTACCTATACAGTGATGGGGTTTAACTATTGTGCTGGACCACAAACTTGAGGATGGTGTTAGTAACTCCTAAGAATGGTGGTAATAACTTAAGAATGGTGGTAATAACTTAAGAATGGTGGTAGTAACTTAAGAATGGTGGTAGTAACTTAAGAATGGTGGTAGTAACTTAAGAATGGTGGTAATAACTTAAGAATGGTGGTAATAACTTAAGAATGGTGGTAGTAACTTAAGAATGGTGGTAATAACTTAAGAATGGTGGTAATAACTTAAGAATGGTGGTAATAACTTAAGAATGGTGGTAGTAACTTAAGAATGGTGGTAGTAACTTAAGAATGGTGGTAATAACTTAAGAATGGTGGTAATAACTTAAGAATGGTGGTAGTAACTTAAGAATGGTGGTAATAACTTAAGAATGGTGGTAATAACTTAAGAATGGTGGTAGTAACTTAAGAATGGTGGTAGTAACTTAAGAATGGTGGTAATAACTTAAGAATGGCGGTAATAACTTAAGAATGGTGGTAATAACTTAAGAATGGTGGTAGTAACTTAAGAATGGTGGTAATAACTTAAGAATGGTGGTAATAACTTAAGAATGGTGGTAGTAACTTAAGAATGATGGTAATAACTTAAGAATGGTGGTATTAAGAATGGTGGTAGTAACTTAAGAATGATGGTAATAACTTAAGAATGGTGGTAATAACTTAAGAATGGTGGTAGTAACTTAAGAATGATGGTAATAACTTAAGAATGGTGGTATTAAGAATGGTAGTAACTTAAGAATGGTGGTAATAACTTAAGAATGGTGGTAGTAACTTAAGAATGATGGTAATAATTTAAGAATGGTGGTAGTAACTTAAGAATGGTGGTAATAACTTAAGAATGGTGGTAATAACTTAAGAATGGTGGTAATAACTTAAGAATGGTGGTAATAACTTAAGAATGGTGGTAGTAACTTAAGAATGGTGATAATAACTTAAGAATGGTGGTAATAACTTAAGAATGGTGGTAATAACTTAAGAATGGTGGTAATAACTTAAGAATGGTGGTAGTAACTTAAGAATGATTGTAATAATTTAAGAATGGTGGTAGTAACTTAAGAATGGTGGTAATAACTTAAGAATGGTGGTAGTATCTTAAGAATGATGGTAATAGCTTAAGAATGGTGGTATTAACTTAAGAATGATGGTAATAATTTAAGAATGGTGGTAGTAACTTAAGAATGGTGGTAATAACTTAAGAATGGTGGTATTAACTGAAGAATGATGGCAATAATTTAAGAATGGTGGTAGTAACTTAAGAATGGTGGTAGTAACTTAAGAATGGTGGTAATAACTTAAGAATGGTGGTGGTAACTTAAGAATGATGGTAATAACTTAAGAATGGTGGTATTAAGAATGGTTTTAAGTTGGAAAAATTCAGATTCAGGAAGGATATAGGAAAGTACTGGTTTGGTAATAGAGTTGTGGATGAGTGGAACAAACTCCCGAGTACAGTTATAGAGGCCAGAACGTTGTGGAGCTTTAAAAGTAGGTTGGATAAATACATGAGTGGGTGTGAGTTGGACCTGATAGCTTGTGCTACCAGGTCGGTTGCCGCGTTCCTCCCTTAAGTCAATGTGACCTGACCGATAGGTTGGGTGCATTGGCTTAAGCCGGTAGGAGACTTGGACCTGCCTCGCATGGGCCAGTAGGCCTGCTGCAGTGTTCCTTAGTTCTTAACTTAAGAATGGTGGTAGTAACTTAAGAATGATGGTAATAACTTAAGAATGGTGGTATTAAGAATGGCGGTAGTAACTTAAGAATGGTGGTAGTAACTTAAGAATGGTGGTAATAACTTAAGAATGGTGGTAATAACTTAAGAATTATGGTAATAACTTAAGAATGGTGGTAGTAACTTAAGAATGGTGGTAGTAACTAAACAACTAGTAACTAACACAAACTCACAAACTAGTATTTAGTCACTCAGCCATAATACCAACTTACCTCATAATTTGTAATATTTTAAAATAAAGAATTAAACTAAGTCTGCCCGAAATGCCTAGCCATGCTAGGTGTTCTAGTGGTACACTGTAATTATTATTTTACTACATGTAAACCACACAATAACCAAATTCTGTAAACTCAGCATTGTAATCTTTATAGAGAATAAACTTTGAATGGTGGTAGTAACCGCTGAATGAAGTGTAACCAGTTCTTTTACCATCAGACTTAGTAAATAAGTTTATTCAGGTATACACTAATACAGTTCCATAGATTATCATACATAGCAGCATATGTGTAGAGAACCTGGGATAACCCAAAAAAGTCAGACAAAGAGACTTATTTGCATTAGGGTCCTTATTTCCATTGGGGTTGATAGATATGAAAGCTAACAATTTTCAAAGGATAAATGTATATTGTTTTTTAAGAATAACAAAAAACAAAACATAATACATACATATATATATATATATATATATATATATATATATATATATATATATATATATATATATATATATATATATATATATATATATATATATATATATACAGTCGTAGACAGGCGATCTTAGTAATGCAAGACAAGCCATGGGGGATAGATATCTTCGATATCTTTCACACGTCTCCGTGCATCATCAGCAGCTATGCAATTCTGCAAGAGTAGCAACATGAATGAGAGGAAGTTTTCTCAGAGAAATATAGCGTAGTGACGCCAACCAGTTTCTAATTTTTGACAACAGAGGCAGAGAAAGACTTCATTACATTATGTTTCGCTCACTTTTGAGCGAAATGTGCAATAGCTTTCTGCTATAAGTAACTCTGCATTAGCCTACATGTCGGTATTCTTGTTTTACTTTATTTCACTCACATTTAACCGAAATGTAGTCAATAGAGTCTCTTCTAAGTAACTTTGCATCACCCTAAATGTCGGTATTTGCCTTGTAACAATAAGGAAACTTGACCCTAAAGGATATATACTCTGCAATGATCAAATGAACATAAGGGTAACCCATCAAGCAGTTACAACACCCATGGTAAGTAATCCATATCTTAGCGTAGGTAGGATAATCTGGTCTAAACCCTGTTGAATGCACGGGAGATTATTAACACTTGTAACTTATTTACTGCCAGTCAAGAATGTTTAAAACTTAAAACAGGGACTGAAAACTCTCGGTATTTTCACGTCGATGCTTTCCTGAACCCTAGTAGTCGTCACATTAATAATATTCGCTATTGTGATGCATTTATTTGGGCTTGCACACTGTGATTGTTCACTTGGCTATTGTTACCTCCTACCTGTTCACGTGGCTCTTGTTACACACTGCTTGTACACTTGGCTATTGTTAACACCCTGTTTGTTCACTTGGCTATTGTTACCTCCTACCTGTTCACGTGGCTATTGTTACACCCTGCTTGTATACTTGGCTATTGTTACACCCTGCTTATTCCCCTGACTACTGTTACACCTTGCTTGTTCCCCTGACTATTGTTACACCCTGCTTGCTCACCTGGCTACTGTTACACCCTGCTTGTTCACTTGGCTATTGTTACCTCCTACCTGTTTACGTGGCTATTGTTATACCCTGCTTGCTCACTTGGCTATTGTTACACCCTCCTTGTTCACTCTGCTACTGTTAAATCCTGCTTGTTCACCTGGCTACTGTTACACCCTGCTTGTTCACTCTGCTACTGTTAAATCCTGCTTGTTCACCTGGCTACTGTTACAAGAGCTACTCCTCAGCCCTTTTTGTTCACTGAAGTTATATCAACTTACATTCAGTAATGTTAACAATAACCTTTACTTACAAAATGTAACTGTAAATAAGAAAAAAAAAAACATCAAAGGAGAAGATATCATCTGGGTGTCAGGCAGGTCAGGTAAACACCTGCAATGAAGTGTGAAAGGCAAGAAGTTGCTTTATTTCGGATATTATCCAAATAAACCATTCTTGCTCTGCTATAAGGTTTGTACTACTGCATAAAATGTACTCTCGTTAAAGACAATGGGAAAAAGACACTTGTGGTATAATAAACAACGAGCTACGTAACTGCTACATTCTGATAGACGTATCTACGTTCAGCAACACAAAAAGTATACGAGTGTGTAAATAAAACAATCATCTGGTCAAAAATCTACTCCAGAAAGTTTGTATGACAAAGAGATTTTTGCTTTATGTACAAATTGACGCATCTCAGTTTTTTTTTTTTTTTTGGGGGGGGGGGCGGGGTTGAAGTCTGTCGATTACATGTGGGTAATTAAGGTAGCAATTTGCCTGTCCACTCCACTATCTCAGTCAATGACTTTGAAACCTAAAGGATATATACAGAGATATACACCTCTTGGTTTATAAACAATGATATATCTGCTGACTTAAAAACACTTTAAACAGGGAAGAGCGTGTCTTACAACGTTTCACTCCCATAGAGGCTTTACCAGATACTCGATAAAGTTCTGAGGGAGAAAGCTTGTAAACCAAAGATTTCCCCATCATTAAAATGTCTCTGAATCACTATTTGTCTACTTACACCACTGTCAACCCTGCTGTGTACTCCACTGTCTACTCACTGATACAGTCTACAGTGCAACATGCCTTCCACAAACCTGCCACAGATGACTCCCATAAATTCACATAACTCACGGATATCTATCAAAATATGTCTCACAATCTACGGTACTTTTGTCAACCTGTATCTTTTGTATCTAATTGTGTCTATTGTAGACTGATATTTCTTTTAATTCTTTCTCTCTTTACGACTTAAATGTAAACTAACAGTGAAATATACACGTAATAAATACATAGATCTATAAAAATATGGATATATTATTCTTTTAATATGACATTAGAAATAACTTTTACAAACTGTGCTGGGAACGTTAAGTCTATAATGTAATAATACAGTACATTCAAATTATGATAATGTAGTATAATATATAGTCAGACCTCAAATAATAGTGTTTGAAATAGTCAGACCTTAAATAATAAGGTTTAATAGTCAGACAAATAATAAAGTGATCAAATAGTCAGACCTCAAATATCAAAGTGGTTACCTTAGTTGAGGTCCAGGTTAAAATTTCATTTTCCGTTTCGATTTTGAGTTCAGTTTGTGTTTTACAGGCCATCTATCTTTCAAGATTACTTTAACCTCATTAATTTGGACATTTATAACAAAGAGTGTTCATAGTGAGAGATCTGAGAAGAGAGAATGCAGCCCCAACGCTCTGAACGGAAGAATTGATTGTTAAGAAGCCAAATCAAAATGAACACCAAATAAATCTAAATTCGTATTCCTGGGAAAACATTTAAAATAATGGATGTTAAGATCCCGCGACTAAGGAGGTTCGACCGTACATTATCACACTTGATTCACATAACATCAAACCATAATACTGTGATAATTTTTGTGTGGCTGGCTGATGCTGGCGAGACCAGCCTGATGTTAAATAACCCTAATACAGCAATTCAGTAACAGTTTTCATCATAACAGATCATTAACTGCATATAACAGGAACATTTCACCACGAGATTTTGAAACTGTTTAGTAAAATTATAACTGTGGTGGACAAAACGTTTTCAAGAGCAATAATGTTTTGCTTACTTGAAGTACAGTTTATTACGTCATTGAGACTTCTGAAGAGATGTGAACACAGAACTATATAAGGGCTCATACGGCACAAGACGTCGTAGCCCTTAATTAAAAACTAACGACAGAACTATGTAACCATGCACAGTGACCACAAATACAGTACAGTGATATAATTATCGTGTATGTGTGTGACCCTTTGTACAATCTCAATTAATTTACGTGGTGCGCGCGCGCATATATATATATATATATATATATATATATATATATATATATATATATATATATATATATATATATATATATATATATATATATATATATATATATATACATACATACAGAACAACCACTATGAAAAAATAGCGAAATTCGAAGCGCTTTCGTGACTTCTCACATTATCAAGGAATGATAGTTCCTTGATAATGTGAGAAGTCACAGGCAGTTAGGGTACAGATATTATATACAACTATTGGAAGAAAGATGGGCTACTGATAGTATAGGCAATGAGGTTCAAGATGTAAGGGATTATTTAAAAATGTAGTGTTAGAATGTTCAGCAGAAGTGTGTGGTTACTGGAAAATGGTTGCGGGAGGGAAGAGGAGCGATTGGTGGAATGATGAGGTAAATAGAGAAGAGAGAAAAAGTTAACATATGAGAGTTTTTTTACAAAGCAGAAGTGATGCAATGAGGGAGGAGTATATGGAGAGAAAAAAGAGAGGTTAAGAGAGTGTTCAATGAATATAAAGGAAAGCGAATGAGTGGGTGAGATACTATCAACACATTTTGCTGTGAATGGGGAAAAGTTTTGGTGTGAAATTAATAAGTTAAAGCCTATGGAACGAATGGATTTGACAGTTAAAAATAGGAGAGGAAAGTTAGATGGAGAGTTGGAGGCACTGGGAAGATGGGGGGAATATTTTGAGGAACTGTTAAATGCTGCTGATGATAGGGAAGCCGTGATTTCGTGCTCTGGGCAGGTGAAGGAGTGAGGAAGAGCCAGTTGTGAGTGTGGTGGAGTCCGTAAGACAGTGGGTAGAATGGAAAGGAGTACAACAGCTGGGATTGATGGGACAGAGACAGAAATGTTAAATGCAGGTGGGGATATAGTTTTGGAATGGTTGGTGCTTTTATTTAATAAATGTATGGAAGAGGGTAAAGTACCTAGGGAGTGGAAGAGAGCATGCATAGTTCCTTTGTATAAAGGCAAAGGGGACAAAAGAGAGTGTAAAATTATAGGGGAATAAACATACTGAGTATAGCTGGTAAAGCGTATGGTAATTACTGAAAGAATTACGAATAAGATGGAGAGCAGGATCACAGATGAACAAGGAGACTTTAGGATGGGTAGGGGATGTGTAAACCAAGTGTTTACAGTGAAGCATGTAGGTGAACAGTATTTAGATAAGGGTAAAAAGGTTTTTGTTGCATTTATGGAGTTAGAAAAGGTATGATAGGGGGGACAGGAGATCAATGTGGCAGATGTTGCAAATGTATGGAATATGTGGTAGGGTACTGAAAGCAGTGAAGAGTTTTTACGAAGATAGTGAGACTCAGGATAGAGTATGTCGGAGAGAGGGAGATTATTTCCCACTAAAAGTAGGCCTTAGACAGGGATGATTGATGTCACCATGGTTGTTCAATATATTTATAGATGGGGTTGTAAGAGAAGTGAATGCTCGGGTGTTGTCAAAAGGTGTGGGATTTAGAGGTAAAGAATGTAACACAAAATAGGTGTCACAGTTGCTTTTTGGTGATGACACTGTGCTTTTTGGGGATTCTGAAGAGAAGTTGCAGAAGTTGGTGAACAAATTTGGAAGGGTGTGTAAAAGAAGGAAATCAATAGTGAATGTAGGAAAGAGCAAGTTGATGAGGATAAAAAAAATAGGTTATGAAAGATTGGATATCAGTTTGGAGGGAATGAATATGGAGGAAGTGAATGTATTCAGATATTTGGGAGTGGACTTGTCAGCAGATAGGTCTATACAAGACGAAGTGATTCATAGAATTAATAAGGGGAAAAAAGGTGAGTGGAACACTGAGGAGCCTGTGGAGACAAAAAAAAATGTTGTCCACGGAATCAAAGACAGAAATGTATGAGAGCATAGTGATATGAACTCTATATGGGTGTGAAGCATGGGAGGTGATTGTTGCAACAAGGAGAAGGCTGGAGGCAGTGAAGATGTGTGTGAGGGCAATGTGCAGTGTGAATATAATACAGAGAATCAGTAGCTTGCAGATTAGGAGGTGCAGGGACTCCAAAAGTATTATCCAGAGGGTAGAGGAAGGACAGTTGAAGTGGTTTGGACATTTAGATAGGATGGAACAAAACAGAATGACTTGGAGGGCATATAAATCCATAGTGGAAGGAAGGCGGGGTAGGGGTCAGCCTAGGAAAGGTTGGAGGGAGGGGATAAAGGAGGTTTTGTGTGTTAGGGGCTTGGACTTCCAGCAAGTGTGCATGAGCGTGTTAGATAGGAGCAGTGGAGATGAATGGCTTTTATGACCTGGCGTGATGTTGGAGTGTGAGCAAAGTAGTATTTATGAAGGGATTCAGGGAAACCGGTTAGCCGGACTTGAGTCTTGGAGGTGGGAAGTACAGTGCCGGCACTCTGAAGGAGGGGTGTCGATATGTTGCACTTTTATAACTGTAGTGTAGGCACGCCTCTGGCAAGGCAGTGATGGAGTGAATGATGATGAAAGTGTTTCTTCTTTTTCTGGTCACCCTGCCTTGGTAGGAAGCGGCCGATGTGTTAATATGTGTGTGTATCAACCTTAGTACAAAAAATCTCAATTTACATGGCGTGTGTGTGACTATATGTACACAAAATCACAATTTTTGCATGAAGAGCATTGCAAATACCCAAAACTGCCCAACAAGTAGAACTATACTTAATAAGTCACGTGCACTGACTTTTTTTTTCAACAATTTACAATGGGAAATATTTCAGTTTGTCTTTGTTATACCGAGCTACCGTGCGTGCGACTAGGATTACAACAACACAAGCATGATCCCATGACCTGCAGAGATCTCTATGTGGGATGTCCAATATTTTCATATTTTCTTTGATAAAAGTCCAGTTTCCAAAACCACTTCTTGGAAGTGGACACGTAAAAAAGTTGTATATATTTAGAAAACAAGCATGACTGCCGAGTGTAGTATATCACAATTTTACAAGACACTTCAACAAGGCGCTTGATTGGCCAAAGTGATTAATGTCCGTCACTTTGCACTAAAACCTAAACAGAACACTTTTTTAAGGCTCGGCTGCCGCGGACTCTGGTCGCAGCTGCTCCGTCTGCATATCATCATAAGCTATAGTAAATATACTCTTCTTTTCTAGCAAGTGATTCCTCTTGCGACGTCCTCTTGCTGCCGCCACGGCCTGTAGGTCAACATCACTATCAAACAACTGCGAACTTTGACTTACTCCAAGGTTAATTTCACTGTCCATGATAGTGCGCAGTTCTTCTTCACCTTCTTGACCCTTTGAAGAGACATTTACTGTAGGTCCTCTAGACGGTCCTGTTGAATCACTTGGCATCTCAGGTAGGATGTGACTCTGAGTCTCTGAGCCTTCCGCAGCTTCCCGTGGTTCCGTTACCTTCAGAGTACCATCGTCTAGCAAGTTTTCACTTGCTTGTGAGCGGCGGACTCTTCTTTCCCTGCCTTCTATAGTTCTGTTGCTTGCTTCTGTAGAGTCACGAGTCAGTTCTGATTCATCAATGTCCACTGATCTCTTCCCTCTTTCTTTTGAGTCACGGCCTCTTTCACCTTTTTTGTCGTACCATTCCATATAACGTGCCTGTGATGTGCTCCTCTGCCTTCTGCTACCATCTTCGTTCACATAATCATCTTCGTATTCACTATTATAACTGCTTTTACCATCTGCGGCTGGCAAGGGATCGTCCAGCAGGTCGTGAGGATCTAGAGATCCATGTCGGCTCACTGAACGTCGCGCCGCCTCGCGCTCTAGTCCTGTCTCCAAGCTGGGGAGTGAGCCACGCCTCTCTAGGCTGGCTCGGCTGTCTGCCTGGGCGCCATGCCCCAAATCCAGTGTTGCTTGGCTGTGGGAACGTCGTCCATCCAGAGCTAACTGACTGTTGGATCGTCTGCCATCGAGATTGACTTGGCTGACTGAACGTCTTCCATCCATACTCCTGCTGTCTATACTGGAACTCCGGTGACCATCTGTCGCGCTCATACTGTTGTGGCGGGAAAGAGAAGATTCTCTCCTCTGTGGGTCTTCGTCCATTTTGGCCTTGGTTGTCTCGAAACGAAGAATTGAAGATTTGGTGTGCTGGTACATTGAATTGGGAGGAGTAGACCTCATTGAGCGTCGACTGATACTGTCCTCGTGGACTGTTGGTTCTACTTCTACCTGGGAGCTGTGTCTGGCTCTCTGTTGATCTCTCCGTGACGATCGTATTCCTTCTGCTTCTAGCAAGCTGTTGGTTTCCTCTTCTATGGGGGTTCGGATTCTTAGTCGAGGCACCATGTGATCGCCTCGTTCCCCACCCATGTCCTCTGTTTGTATTTGGACATCTGCGTGGGGAGGACTTCCGTTGTGCAGATACCGCACCGGCCCGTGGACGAGCGCCCGGTTGTCCTCGTACCCCGCCTCTCTGTCCGAGCGCGGAGTTACGCCGACTGACTGCCCTTCCACGTGCCGACCGCTGATATCCCCGCCCCCCGCGTCCTCGTGCATGAGTGCCCGCCTCTGCATCTCCTCCTGTGTTAACATTATCCCCCCCGGCTCTACGCCAGACCGCCTTATTGGGCGACCTTGACGGCCCGTGCTCCCGTCATCGCGGAGCACGGCGCCGTGCGGGCTGGCGTTTAGTCGGAGGTACTCCACGTTTCCCTGGCGGGGAGGTGCTGCTGGAGGTGGCTCGTCTTCAACGATGGTCTGTGGAGGAGGACCACGTGGTTCCTCCATCCGTGTATTTCTAGGATCATCCATTCGCATCCCTCTTGGGTCATCCATACGCATAGCTCTTGGATCATCCATGCGCATGGCTCTTGGGTCATCCATGCGCATGACTCTTGGGTCATCCATACGCATGGCTCTTGGGTCATCCATACGCATGACTCTTGGGTCATCCATACGCATGACTCTAGGATCATCCAAACGAATAAATCTTGGATCATCCATACGCAAACCCGTAGCACGTGGAGTATTATCAATATCTTCCATTATGTAGTGCTCTCCCTCTCTCAGTGACTCTGCGATCCTCGGATTACCTCGTTGGTCACGTATGACGAACGTTCTCCTGGGATCCTGCGAGTGGTAAGAGTTGCGAGAGTCGACCCTCATACCTCGACCCTGCTGCTGCTGAAGACGAGACTCATCGAGATCCTCCAGGAGAACCAGGTCCCTGGGACCACGACGACCCATAACGACTCGGTCTTCCAAAGCAGCTCCTTCGCCCCCTCCACCGAACTGCCAGTATCTTTGACGCTCATCGCCGCTCCAGGCAAGTCGTCCACCGCCTCGTTTGGGGCGGCTGACGCCGAAGTTGGTGAGTACGTCAGTGCAGCAAGTAGGTAGGTAGTCCCACCAGGTGCGTTCGTCTTCATACCCGCGGTAATTACCCCGTTCGTCCACGCGGATGTAAGAAACATGTTCAGAATCCGCATTCTCATCTCCAACTGACTTCATCTTTTTCCTGTCGAGTAAGAAAAAGTTCTCCTTAGTTCTAATTATCTCACGAGAAATTTTTATACTATTTTATTTTTTACAAAACCTGACAGTCACAAAAACCACTTTCATGGGATTCAAATTAGTTTAGTGGTTTATTGCACTTACCCATTTTTTTTAAATGTGGATAAAAATACCATCAAGTTTTAAAAACAAAATTATAAAAATACCTCAAAATTTTTTTCCAGACCAATAAAATGATTCCTAAGGGTTTAACATTTTCCCCATAATAATAATAATAATAATAATAATAATAATAATAATAATAATAATAATAATAATAATAATAATAATTAATAATAATAATAATAATAATAATAATAATAATAATAATAATAATAATAATAATAATAATAAACTCAGTACAAGGTGAGAGACTTGCAAAATTATGGGAACAAAATGATATGCAATAAACTCCATATATAATTTGTATGTTCTTATCTTATTATGATGTTCTCATGTTTTAATTAATATACTAAATGGTTATAACTATGACCATAATTTGTAAAGGGGGTGGGCCGGTAAGCCAGCGGAAGGCCTCGGTCAGATGACCAAAACCTCCAGCTGCGGGTCATCTAAGACCCGCGTCAGGAAACACTTGTCCTGTTTCCTGACGAAAGTTACCTAACCTAACCTAACCTTGTGTTCTTATGAGAATAAGAACGTCCTACAAACTGCCTCAGCTTGGATACAACAACACAAGCTGCATCATATCTAATACTGCTAAAATCCTCAGCCAGATGACAAAAAGCTGCAGTGGCGGGACATCACAAGACCCGCGTCAGGAAACACTTGTTCTGCTTCATAACCACTCTTACCTAACCTAATATCCAATACTAACTAAAATAGTTGATTAAAACACTGAATCACCAGAATGTTAATTGACCTCAAACTAACATTAAACTGACAAGTCTAACGTAACTCTGTAGGACCCCAAGGATTTCTAGGATCTATAAGACTGCTAGGACCTATAGGACTTTAAGAACTATAGGTCATATGCGATCTATAAGACTGCTATATGCTCCAATAAATTAAAAAAAAATAACCTGGACGTCTCTCCAAAGGCTCTTGATCCAATTCACTGGTGCTACCCGTGATTCAGCAGTGTCGTATAAGAAATAAAATTAACCCACAGAAGGTCTCCGATGCCGAAATTTACAAGTAATTTCCATTCAGTGTTTTATTTTGATATGTAAATAAATTCTGTTGTACAAGAATGGTATACAATACCGACAAGATGAAATTAAGACACAGGTGAAACATCTGGGTATCTTCATTGTAGACGTTTCGCCATCCAGTGGCTTTATCAATACAAATTCCAGGACATAACTTGAAGACAGTAGAACTATGTACAGAAGATGAGGTAATCAGTCCCTCAACCTTGAAGTAGGTGATAAGAGCACCATAGTCGTGGAGATTCTGAAGCAGAAGCAAGGAGCCTGGCGCTTATATACTAACGTCAGGTGGAAATGGGACGGGTAGCAGACGAGGGCATAGTCACTGGTAGGCGGGATTCCCCAGTGGAAGTAGGTCCTACCCAGAGATGGGTTAGTTGTAGTAGTAGTCGTAAAGGTTATGTACATGTCCTCAGAATCAAGATTCTACTGTTTTCAAGTTATGTCCTGGAATCTATATTGATAAAGCCACTGGATGGCGAAACGTCTACAATAAAGATACCCAGATATTGCACATGTGTCTTAATTTCATCTTGTCGGTATTGTATACCATTCTTCCACAACTTGTCAGACACTGCAACATCATGGAATCTTGATTCTGACGACATGTACATAACCTTTACGACTACTACTACAACTAACCCATCTCTGGGTAGGACCTACTTCCACTGGGGAATCCCGCCTACCAGTGACTATGCCCTCGTCTGCTACCCGTCCCATTTCCACCTGACGTTAGTATATAAGCGCCAGGCTCCTTGCTTCTGCTTCAGAATCTCCACGACTACGGTGCTCTTATCACCTACTTCAAGGTTGAGGGACTGATTACCTCATCTTCTGTACATAGTTCTACTGTCTTCAAGTTATGTCCTGGAATTTGTATTGATAAAGCCACTGGATGGCGAAACGTCTACAATAAAGATACCCAGATGTTGCACATGTGTCTTAATTAAATAAGTTCTGATGGATTTCACCGCTGGAAATGATTTAACATCACAGCTATGTGCACTTTAGTGCCACGTTATTTATATATAACTGACATGCAGGCATATTTAGACCCCAGTTGTCCGTATACAGAATAATAAGCGGAAAAAAAAGGCGTAGCTTCTCCCTACGAGCCCCGTGAGGGCGGGGAATGTGGGTAGGCCTGGGGACAGTTGGTCCCAAAGATGAGGAGGTACTTGTACCTCCTCCCATGGGAGACTTAGGTCTCAGACACTCCCTAGACAGGGAGCCAAAGCCGGGCCACCACTTGGAAAAGGCCCGGGCCGGGAGAATACCGGCGAATCTAAAAAAAAAAAGGTATCGGTCAGATGATCAAAAGCTCCAGCTGTGGGTCATATGACTAAAGACCCGCCTCAGGAAATACTTGTCCTGTTTCCTGACAAACATAATACCTACCTATAGAATATTTTGATTAAGACCCGTGTCAGGAGTCGATGTGTTGAGTCCATTCAATATTGATGGACTGAACTCACAGACTCAATGATGAGGGACTGATTACCTCAAACTCCTCAACTTCCACCATTCTCTCTATTGGACTGAAGAAGCCACTGGTCGGCGAAACTTTCCGGAATAAAAGTTCCTAAATGTTGCACAGGTGTCTCATTTATCAACGCCATTTACACCACAATCTTAGAATTACCGTTAAAATATGGAGATAAAAGGTATAAAATACCGACACGATCGAACAATAAGCACAAATGCGGTATAATGTGATTATTGACTACGTTTCGCCCACACTGAGCTTTATCAAGTCACAAACATCATCGCAGGTCAGTCTCAAATCCAACCTACCCAACATTTTCCACACTATATATACTCATGTACTCTTTACCCAGGTAAATCTATTTGTGACTTTATAAAATCCACTGTGTGGGCGAAACGTTGTCAATAAAGAATCACATTATACTGCTTTTGTGTTTATTTTTCCAGCGTTAAAAATATGTGGTTTATTTGTCTCTATGTATAAAACGTAAATTTCATTCCAAAAATTTCTCATTTCAAACTATCAAAAAAAAAAAAAAAAAAAACTACAGCAGCCAATGCTCGAGTGAGTAAAAATTTCAACGACTAGACGGCAAATTTTGCCAAAAAAGTGTCTTTGTTAAGAGCAAAATCACGACTGTTGAAAACAATAACAGTCTGGAACAAAGCTGTTGTGAGCAAACTATAAGAAGCTCGTGCTGATGTCTGATAGATAATGCTGATGTCTGATAGATAATGTTGATGTCTGATAGATAATGCTGATGTCTGATAGATAATGCTGATGTCCGATAGATAATGCTGATGTCTGATAGATAATGCTGATGTCTGATAGATAATGTTGATGTCTGATAGATAATGCTGATGTCTGATAGATAATGCTGATGTCTGATAGATAATGCTGATGTCTGATAGATAATGCTGATGTCTGATAGATAATGTTGATGTCTGATAGATAATGTTGATGTCTGATAGATAATGCTGATGTCTGATAGATAATGCTGATGTCTGATAGATAATGCTGATGTCTGATAGATAATGCTGATGTCTGATAGATAATGCTGATGTCTGATAGATAATGATGATGTCTGATAGATAATGTTGATGTCTGATACATAATGCTGATGTCTGATAGATAATGCTGATGTCTGATAGATAATGCTGATGTCTGATAGATAATGCTGATGTCTGATAGATAATGCTGATGTCTGATACATAATGCTGATGTCTGATAGATAATGCTGATGTCTGATAGATAATGCTGATGTTTGATAGATAATGCTGATGCCTGATAGATAATGCTGATGCCTGATAGATAATGCTGATGTCTGATAGATAATGCTGATGTCTGATACATAATGCTGATGTCTGATAGATAATGCTGATGTCTGATAGATAATGCTGATGTCTGATAGATAATGCTGATGTCTGATAGATAATGCTGATGTCTGATAGATAATGCTGATGTCTGATAGATAATGCTGATGTCTGATACATAATGCTGATGTCTGATAGATAATGCTGATGTCTGATACAAAATGCTGATGTCTGATAGATAATGCTGATGTCTGATAGATAATGCTGATGTCTGATAGATAATGATGATGTCTGATAGATAATGCTGATGTCTGATACATAATGCTGTCTGATAGATAATGCTGATGTCTGATACATAATGCTGATGTCTGATAGATAATGCTGATGTCTGATAGATAATGCTGATGTCTGATACATAATGCTGTCTGATAGATAATGCTGATGTCTGATACATAATGCTGACGTCTGATAGATAATGCTGATGTCTGATAATGCTGATGTCTGATAGATAATGCTGATGTCTGATAGATAATGCTGATGTCTGATAGATAATGCTGATGTCTGATAGATAATGCTGATGTCTGATAGATAATGCTGATGTCTGATAGATAATGCTGATGTCTGATAGATAATGCTGATGTCTGATACATAATGCTGATGTCTGATAGATAATGCTGATGTCTGATACAAAATGCTGATGTCTGATAGATAATGCTGATGTCTGATAGATAATGCTGTCTGATAGATAATGCTGATGTCTGATAGATAATGCTGATGTCTGATAGGTAATGCTGATGTCTGATACATAATGCTGATGTCTGATAGATAATGCTGATGTCTGATAGATAATGCTGATGTCCGATAGACAATGCTGATGTCTGATACATAATGCTGATGTCTGATACATAATGCTGATATCTGATAGATAATGCTGATGTCTGATAGATAATGCTGATGTCTGATAGATAATGCTGATGTCTGATAGATAATGCTGATGTCTGATAGATAATGTTGATGTCTGATAGATAATGCTGATGTCTGATAGATAATGCTGATGTATGATAGATAATGCTGATGTATGATAGATAATGCTGATGTCTGATACATAATGCTAATGTCTGATAGATAATGCTGATGTCTAATAATGCTGATGTCTGATAGATAATGTTGATGTCTGACAGATAATGCTGATGTCTGATAGATAATGCTAATGTCTGATAGATAATGCTGATGTCTGACAGATAATGCTGATGTCTGATAGATAATGCTGATGTCTGATAGATAATGCTGAGATAGATGTGACTGGAAGCTGAGGTCCCTTCAAGGAGGGAGGGTGCCTTAATGCCAGTGAAGGGCTCTTGATCCAAGGAATTGAAGCTGTATCCCATTCCTTAAATCAAACCTCTATTACCTTCCCTTCACAGACACTGTATGACCCTTACGGGCTTGCCGCTTTCCCCCTATGAATGTAAATGACAGAAGCTGAAGGTATTTAGTGCACATACCTGAGGCCACAAGCATCCATAACCGTTGACCTAATGAGAGAGGAGGAGACGTTGCTGTTTATTATGCAAATGAGTTATACTCTAAGATAATCAATGTGAAAGATGTGGGGAATATTATATATATATAAGTATACACAAATAACCCGCACACAGAGATGCTTAGGACGATGTTCCGGCCCGACTTGGACCATTTACAAAGTCACACTGTATTATTGTGTCTTTTTGTTCTTGACATATCTAGCCAGTTTCTCCCATGTGGGTTTAGCGCTCCCCTGTGTTTAGTCTTAACCATCAAGGATGTCAGGTCCTCATTAACACTAGAGCAGTAGACAGAGAATACCAGTCACTAGCATGCCAGTTTCAATGACCATTTCAGAAGCCTGATCCTGTACAAGTCTAACAAGCCATTTACGAGTAATAACTGGAGATAATAACTGGAGATAATAACTGGAGATAATAACTGGAGATAATAACTGGAGATAATAACTGGAGGTAATAACTGGAGGTAACATAATACTGACTGATCTTAGTCAAGCTAAAAATCATCCAGTATCTTGCTTAATGAGGAGTATATTTAATATACTACCCCTGGGTTACTGAATTTTCCAGTCACTGAGATATATTTCAACTAATATAATATTTTAAAATCGCGAATAATTCCTAAAAAAAAAAAAAAATGACCGCTACTTCACCTTAATAATAAATAACTTCATCATGGAAGTTAAAGACAAAATTAAAAAAAAATAAACGAATTATAGAGTATTTAACTCAATCCAGGTGTAGAAATATAATAATGCCAAGATTATAATAAACACTTGTCCATGATGAAGGTTGTGCCACATTTGTACATAATTATTATTTTTTTGATGGGCTGGACCGCACGACAAAAGAAATCAGTTCGATGAACCAAAACTTTACTGATTGAGTCACTCCACTGAGGTCCGTGTGTCAGGATATAAGTGTAATAATGTTGGCAGAATTACTGGCAATATGTTAGGTAAAAGGACACATGTGCAACTAATGCGACATTTTATTGTGGCAACGTTTCGCTCTACAGGAGTTTTGTAAAGCTGTTGCGGCCTGGCGAAGCTTCTGAAGAGCGAAACGTTGCCACAAAATATCGCATTAATTGTACGTGTGTCCTTTTACCTCTTAGGTAAAAGGATGTAAACGACGTGGAATTCAATCCCCTCATTCCACTACCACTATCCCGGTCCAAATCTCGAATGTGTCACATACAAGAGGCAAAAAAAATTGACGGCCAAGCAAGAAAGTCTTCCTCCCAGAGAGCAATAATAATATTCAACAACAAACACCAGTGATGTCCTCAGAAGAAGGTCTGAGTTACAGTTTTAACACCACCTGGAAACACTTGCAAGCTATCATAGGTAAACAGTGCTAGATTCTCTAGCATATCCTTAAAATCGACTTGTTGGCAAATATTTTGCTTTGGACTGTAAAAGTAGGCAACGTAAGATCTGTACAAAGTAGTGTAGAGAATCTTAAAAGAATCAGCTCAGAGGAAACTCTATAGGTAAACTTAAACATTAGAACACTATATAAAATACATACCTTTCTCTGTAGAGCGGACAGATGGGCCAGAAGCAACATACGATAATGAAGAGGATGATGAGAGCAAGAATGACACACAACACCACCACCCAGGCCAGGTATGCCTTACGTTGTCCCTCCAGCTTGGCCAAGTCCACAGTCTGACGGAAATATAAAACTCAGTAATATTTAGGAAAAATAATTTTATGGATCATCTATATGATTAAGACTGGTGTCAGGAAACTCTTGTCCTGTTTCCTGACAAACGAGAAAAAACAATATTTTGACTAACGCAGGAAGCACCGAGGGAAGAATATTTATCGGTTTATATATACTGAGAGTGTAATCCCTATTTCAGGTGAAGTATTCTTTACTACTGGCGAACAGGTTATCTGCAGCGTTAATGATGGTATCATCATTTTGGAACACTGCTAGGCAATGGTCCTCTGTTTATGGAATGAGGTGTAAGTCTTAGCTGTGGTAAAGCAGCTTATACTTAACAAGGTACAGGTCATCAACTGACAAACACCCGCGCCAGGAAATCCCTTTTTCGTATCGAATGAAACCTCACCATCTTTTGCCAGACTTCAATGTAAGTTCAATACAACAAGTCCTCAACTTATAAATGCTTCAAGTTGCACACAATCCACACTTACAAACGGGAAAGTGAGGAATTAATATTAAAGATCCACAACAACTGAGCCACAATGTCTGTAAACATAACCACGAGCCATTATATTCTACACAACTTGCTTGTAAACTGAAAAACCAGGAAACCAAAAATCACATATAATTAATAAAGCTACAAAATATAGTAATACAACTAAAATACAGTGTAATACAACTAGAACATACAGCTACAAGATGCAGTCAAGTCTCGTTACTTCCGACACGTTAATCTTACATCATTCAACATAGTAACTCTCCACACCTTCCCTTCTGCAGTGATATTGTCGGGTATTCTTAGTAAAGCCGACTTCCATAGTATTAAAGACAAGCTTTAGCTAGCAAATTAAGACCAAATCCCTGTACCCATTATTTGTATCTGTAATCTTTTGAGTACCACCCACTATGTATGTGGTGACTAGCACCCACAGAATGATTATTTATTGTAATAATGGTGGCAGAATTACCGACAATACTTAAAGCAACATGGCACATGCGCAAGTAATGACACACTACTGCGGCATGCGTCCTTGTACCTACCAGTAAATGCGTCGAGCATTTAAACACAACACGCCATCCAACACATTCGCAATGAGTTCTCATCTACTTCGCATTCCTGTACGATATGAGGCTACAGTGTTGCTTCAGCGAAGCTATGAAGCACACATGTAAGCGGCAGAAAAATGTGATGGAAGAGTGATGTATATCTTACCTCCTTAGGGTCCCCAGTTTGAGCCACTGCTGCTCTGGTGCCGTTGAAATGTTGCAGAATCTTCTCTATGTCAACTATTGTGTTGACGTCATTCCTTACCAGTGCTGTTACTACACTCCTGTTGATGGTGGGGGAGGGCAAGGTAGGACGGAGGAGGAGACGGCAGGACAGTAGAAGACGGCAAGAAAGAGGAGAGAGTAGGACAGAGGAGGAGATGGCAGGACAGAGGAGAAGAGAGCAGGACAGAGGAGAAGAGGACAGGAGAGAACAGAGGAGAGGTCAGGGCAGGGCAGAGCCGAGAAAAAAGTAGTGTTGCAAGACAGAGGAAGGCAGGGAAGGGTAGGGCAGGACAGAACCAAGACAAGTAGGGTAAAACAAAATAGGGGTAAGAAAACACAAATCAGTATCGTGAACTACAAAATATCGTACACTATATTCAAACACTTAAAATATACGGCATTATATCAAGTATAGCAAAAAATCCAGTTACATGTGACTGTCTTGACGGACAACAATACATGAACATGCACAGTACTATATTAGTAAAGCTGAGTAATAATCTTATGTTTCACTTTATTTCAGGGTTGTTTTAACATACTTGCATTTTATTCTGTATAAGCTTGTTGTGATCAGTAACCTCAGCCAGCAGCATGATGGCGTGTATCATACTGACATGTATGATGACATGTATCATACAGTAGTGTATGACAACATATATCTAACACTTACGTGATATGTGTCATACAGTCGCGCATGACATGTATCATACAGTCGTGCATGACATATATCATACAGTCGTGCATGACATATATCATACAGTCGTGTATGACATATATCATACAGTCGTGTATGACATATATCATACAGTCGTGCATGACATATATCATACAGTCGTGCATGATAATATGAATCATACAATCGTGCATGATAACATGTATCATACAGTTATGTATAGGTATAATAGTTATGCATGACATGTATCATACAGTCGCGCATGACATGTATCATACAGTCGTGCATGACATGTATCATACAATCGTGCATGATATGCATCATGCAGTCGTGTATGGCATATACCACACAGTTATGTATGATGCGTATCATACAGTAGTGCATGATATTGCTACAGTACAGAGAAATTACCCTCTAAATTTTCCTCCATAAATTATATATCATTATGCGCTATAATCATGCACTTCAATGATTCTAGAGCTTTAAAAATGATAGTTTAATATATATTTTAATAGCGGCTGCTGTCTTTCTGTACGTTACAGCGACCAAAACAAGCCTACCAGAGAACATTACTTAGACATAAATACGGGTGGTAGACAGAGTGCGCAGATGACAACCATCACAATACACACACAAATTACACATTTAGGCCTGTTAGGTTTAAACTGCAAAAGAAACACAACAATTTCAAATCGCCACACAGTGAGGGGAACAAAACTCCAACTCTGGTAGACACACTGTAAACCAGAAGTTAACTGCTGTAAACTCATGGGTAAGAAGAATGTAGGCTTGCAGTATACTCCGAGAGGTGTATGTCTCTCAGTGTATACACACTGAGAGCCTATTTTAATTCATATTTTAGGTATTAGAGTATTATTGATTGATGGTGAATAAGTTGCATGCACCCTCAGTGACCCTCGTGTAAATCTTTCATATCCATTAACCAGCCTAGCACATTTACCGGAGATCTACATTCAAATGATCAACAATAATGACAGTAAGCACAATATACAAAAAATATTTTTCAGGGTGCTCGTAAGGGTTTCATCCCATCATAAGACTGACTACTATGTAGAGATTCTTTGGTTTCACACTCTGGTATTGAATTCTATCTGGACAGGTTATTAGAACCCGTGTCAGGATACACGCTGTCTTGTATCCTGACCAATACACCATCATTCAGTGTGTATACTCGTAAGAGTATACACGCTGAAATCATGGATATACAAATGTAATTCAATTATTACGGTATACTTAGCCTCAAACACTGAGAGTATGCTGATTTTACTTACGTATACACAAGGATCTTACTCTCTGTGTATATACTGACTCCTCAGTATACACACTATTCTTGATCAACTCTCACGTGAAACATCTGGTGACAGGTGACATGCAGAAGTGCTTACACAGTGAAACCTCCAATTTGTTCACCTCGTTTAGGTCAGGAGGAACGCTATCATCATCAGTTCATCAGTCGTCACTATAAAACTTGTGTGCCTTCGACACAGTAAGGAGGGTGAGAAGGGACGACAGGAGCCGTGAATCGACCCCGTTTTTCCCCTTTGCAAACACAACAAGGTGAGTACATGTGATTAAGTGAGGAAAGCATTAGGTGAAGTGTTCTGTAGTGTGTAGATACCCGTACCTGTGGGTAATACCTACCATCCTACACTACCATATTTCTGATACAGAGGACTAACCTTGTTATTATGTTTGGTATGTTTTCCAGAGCATTTACGTCCACTCTGTATTATGGAGATCAACTACGTTGTATATTATGAAGCGTAACCAGTGATATATAAAGTTGAAGTCAAACCTTAGGACTTTATTATAATGAACTTTAATGCGAACACTTAACGCACTGTTGTCTTGGCTTTAAATGTCTACTAACCAGAACTCCTAAGTCTCTTTTTCGTATTCCCTTTGGTTAAGAACTAGATTATTTGTTTATAATTGCCTTAATCACTTTCTTTCCCAAGGATCAGAATTCTACATTTGTCCACATCAAAGTGCATCTGCCACTTTTTCTTAACTCTAACATCAGCCTACAGCATCTATCACTTCAACCTCAGCATCAACCTACTGCATCCATCACTTCTCCAACCACACCATCAACCTACTGCATCAATCACTTCTCCAACCACACCATCAACCTACTGCATCTATCACTTCTCCAATCACAACATAAACCTACTGCATCTATCACTTCTCCAACCTCAACATCAACCTACTACATCTATCACTTCTCCAACCTCAACATCAACCTACTGCATCCATCACTTTTTCAACCACCACATCAACCTACTGCATCTATCACTTCTCCAACCACAACATCAACCTACTACATCTATCACTTCTCCAACCTCAACATCAACCTACTGCATCCATCACTTCTCCAACCACAACATCACCCTACTGCATCTATCATTTCTCCAACCACAACATCAACCTACTGCATCCATCACTTCTCCAACCACAACATCAACCTACTGCATCTATCACTTCTCCAACCACAACATCAACCTACTGCATCTATCACTTCTCCAACCACAACATCAACCTACTACATCTATCACTTCTCCAACCTCAACATCAACCTACTGCATCCATCACTTCTCCAACCACAACATCACCCTACTACATCTATCACTTCTCCAACCTCAACATCAACCTACTGCATCCATCACTTCTCCAACCACAACATCAACCTACTGCATCTATCACTTCTCCAACCACAACATCAACCTACTGCATCTATCACTTCTCCAACCACAACATCAACCTACTGCATCTATCACTTCTCCAACCACAACATCACCCTACTGCATCTATCACTTCTCCAACCACAACATCAACCTACTGCATCTATCACTTCTCCAACCACAACATCAACCTACTGCATCTATCACTTCTCCAACCACAACATCAACCTACTGCATCTATCACTTCTCCAACCACAACAACAACCTACTGCATCTGTCACTTCTCCAACCACAACAACAACCTACTGCATCTATCACTTCTCCAACCACAACATCAACCTACTGCATCTATCACTTCTCCAACCACAACATCACCCTACTGCATCTATCACTTCTCCAACCACAACATCAACCTACTGCATCTATCACTTCTCCAACCACAACATCAACCTACTGCATCTATCACTTCTCCAACCACAACATCAACCTACTGCATCTATCACTTCTCCAACCACAACAACAACCTACTGCATCTGTCACTTCTCCAACCACAACAACAACCTACTGCATCTATCACTTCTCCAACCACAACATCAACCTACTGCATCTATCACTTCTCCAACCACAACATCAGCCTACTGCATCTATCACTTCTCCAACCACAACATCAACCTACTGCATCTATCACTTCTCCAACCACAACATCAACCTACTGCATCTATCACTACTCGGAAATCTAAGTCATCCTGCACCTCCGTCAGAAATTATTTTCAACAATAGCTTTTAGGAACACCATTTATTCATGCAACATCTTTAAATGTATGGATGAAATGCGTTTCTTGATTATTTAACTTTCTCCAGCAAGGGTACGACGTTCCGCAGGACCAGCAAATGCTTCATGGTTTAGACTACCAACCTCATCAAGACTACTGAATCACCAATAACCTTCATGATTTACTATGAATGATGCACTATTACGACTTAGTCTTTTCTCAGCCACTAGTTCATGTCACAACGCTGTTTTATCATATCGCTTGATATCTGAGAATCGCTTTCGAACAGAAGGAAGTGTAGTGTAATAAAAGCCTAGTCTCTCGGACATCTTTTCCGTTCATGGGTTGTTAGCTGCGTGAAGCCTAGCAGATGACAGCAGCAATATCTGGTGTTAACAGCGGCAATACCTACTGGTGTTAACAGCAGCGACACCTATTGGTGTTAACAGCAGCAACACCTACTGGTGTAAACAGCAGCAACACCTAATGATGTTAACAGCAGCAACACCTAATGATGTTAACAGCAGCAACACCTACTGGTGTTAACAGCAGCAACACCTAATGATGTTAACAGCAGCAACACCTAATGATGTTAACAGCAGCAACACCTACTGGTGTTAACAGCAGCAACACCTACTGATGTTAACAGCAGCAACACCTACTGGTGTTAACAGCAGCAACACCCCCTGATGTTAACAGCAGCAACACCCCCTGATGTTAACACCAGCAACACCTACTGGTGTTACAGCAGAAACACCTACTGGTGTTAACAGCAGCAACACCCACTGATGTTTACAGAAGCAACAATGATGAGAAAAAACAGCAAGACCCACTGATAACACGAACACCCATTGATGTTAGCAGGAATACCCAATGAAGGTAACACTAGCAACAACCACTGACGTTAACGCCCGGTAGTGTTAATAATAACACCCACTGATGTTAATACAATAATACCCACAAATGTTTAAAGCAGCAATAAAACTAATAAATTTAAAGCCAACTTATGATCATTTAAGATTAAATTATTTAAGTCTTGCTGTCAGTCTAAAGACAGCTAATAATTATGTCAAATGCTTTTAATTACGGGTAATTAAAGCCTGGGAGTAATAAAAGCAGACTAATAAAAATTGTTAATCTAAGCTACATTTTTCAAAAAATGCAATAACTATTTAGCATTTAAATTTAAAGAAAATAAGGCAAATACTAGCTGCATTAAGTCTTCAGTATTCAAGAATCAGTTTAGGTTCAAATGTTAGATAAATTTTAGGAGTAATGTGAAGTATTGACTTAAATGGAGAATGTGTTAAATGTATGTATTTAAATAAGATAGGGAAAGGTCACGTAGAATTAAGTAAAGCCTCTTAAGATTCAACATTGCGTGATTTTTGCTTTAAAATGTGTATGAAGTTCATCGGTAATTGAATAGCATATAATGTAAAGGCCTTTCAACACGCTGTTCAATTTGGGATGAACTTTCTTCAGACGCATTTGCAAAAAAATTGCACTGTAGGTATTGAGCTTTATAAGAGCTTACCAGTATTACAGGTCATAACTGATCTATTCATGTAAATCCTGTGTAATGAGGAGTTAACGTGTAAATGTATGGAAATAAATCACCCGGAAATATTTCACACACTCGTTGTTTTAGAGGAAGCACAGATATACAGCGTAAGAAATAAAGCAGTATAGTGTATAATGAGAGCAGCAACAACAACAGCAAAGTGTGTGATAATACACGTCATGTTCGCTCTCTCTCTCTCCACCATCTTACTTATTAGGGTCAGGGAACCTGCTGTTATCACTGGTGCTGTAGTCTTCAACCTTCATGATTTCTGTCTCGCCTCCAGTTATCGTGGTCAGCATTTTCTCTATCTCAACCTGTGAAGAATAAAATAATATAAAGTGTTTAGTTTTGTTTGTGTGTTCAGTAAAGTATTCTATCAGTTTCTTCTTCGAGAAAAGAGAATAAGTCACAGTAATGTGTCTGAAGTGATTCACGGCTAGTGACTATTAAATGGTATTTGGGAATGAAATTTTAGATGATGTTTCGGGTCATCCTGGACCATTGAAGGGAAAACTTTAGAAGACATTTCGCCCGTCATGAACCATTGGTAATTAGACCTCAGTTTCCATTCCAAATTGTGGTTTAACTGTGCGAAATGTTCTTATTTATGCTTAACTCTCCATCACCTCGCACCTAACGAGAAATAATCAGGAACCTTCCAACAGAGGTAACCTACTGTGGGTGCCAAATCATTTTGACACCCACTGTAGGTTACTTTTGTGGGATGTGCAGGTCACCTATGGTCAATTTTTATAAGACAGCAACACAGAGATGAGGGAAGATCTGCTACAATATTTTGACCTCGAACCGAGGTCCTCGTCAGTAGAGTGTCTCAGCTGAAGGTTAAATTACTCATAAGTTCTCCCCATCATCTCTCGCCTTTCTGTCCATATTTCATTTTTATACACTGCAATGGCAATTGTGTATTAATCTGTGACTTACCTACAACCCACACTCTGACGTACCTACAGCCCACACTCTGACGTACCTACAGCCCACACTCTGACGTACCTACAACCCACACTCTGACGTACCTACAGCCCACACTCTGACGTACCTACAATCCACACTCTGACGTACCTACAGCCCACACTCTGACGTACCTACAACCCACACTGACGTACCTACAGCCCACACTCTGACGTACCTACAACCCACACTCTGACGTACCTACAGCCCACACTCTGACGTACCTACAACCCACACTCTGACGTACCTACAGCCCCCACTCTGACGTACCTACAGCCCACACTGACGTACCTACAACTCACACTCTGACGTACCTACAGCCCACACTCTGACGTACCTACAACCCACACTCTGACGTACCTACAGCCCACACTCTGACGTACCTACAACCCACACTCTGACGTACCTACAACCCACACTCTGACGTACCTACAGCCCACACTCTGACGTACCTACAACCCACACTCTGACGTACCTACAGCCCACACTGACGTACCTACAACCCACACTGACGTACCTACAACCCACACTCTGACGTATCTACAACCCACACTCTGACGTACCTACAACCCACACTCTGACGTACCTACAACCCACACTCTGACGTACATACAACCCACACTCTGACGTACCTACAACCCACACTCTGACGTACCTACAACCCACACTCTGACGTACCTACAACCCACACTCTGACGTACCTACAACCCACACTGACGTACCTACAGCCCACACTGACGTACCTACAACCCACACTGACGTACCTACAACCCACACTGACGTACCTACAACCCACACTGACGTACCTACAACCCACACTGACGTACCTACAACCCACTCTGACGTACCTACAACCCACACTGACGCACCTACAACCCACAATGTTGTACCTACAACCCACACTGACGTACCTACAACCCACACTCTGACGTACCTACAACCCACACTGACGTACCTACAACCCACACTGACGTACCTACAATCTACACTGACGTACCTACAACCCACACTGACGTACCTACAACCCACACTCTGACGTACCTACAACCCACACTGACGTACCTACAACCCACACTGACGTACCTACAACCCACACTGACGTACCTACAACCCACACTCTGACGTACCTACAACCCACACTGACGTACCTACAACCCACACTGACGTACCTACAATCCACACTGACGTACCTACAACCCACACTCACGTACCTACAACCCACACTGACGTACCTACAACCCACACTCACGTACCTACAACCCACACTGACGCACCTACAACCCACACTCTGACGTACCTACAACCCACACTGACGTACCTACAACCCACACTCACGTACCTACAACCCACACTGACGTACCTACAACCCACACTGACGTACCTACAACCCACACTGACGTACCTACAACCCACACTGACGTACCTACAACCCACACTGACGTACCTACAACCCACACTGACGTACCTACAACCCACACTCACGTACCTACAACCCACACTGACGTACCTACAACCCACACTGACGTACCTACAATCCACAATGACGTACCTACAACCCACACTCACGTACCTACAACCCACACTGACGTACCTACAATCCACACTGACGTACCTACAACCCACACTGACGTACCTACAACCCACACTGACGTACCTACAACCCACACTGACGTACCTACAACCCACACTGACGTACCTACAACCCACACTGACGTACCTACAACCCACACTGACGTACCTACAACCCACACTGACGTACCTACAACCCACACTGACGTACCTACAACCCACACTCACGTACCTACAACCCACACTCACGTACCTACAACCCACACTCACGTACCTACAACCCACACTGACGTACCTACAACCCACACTGACGTACCTACAACCCACACTCACGTACCTACAACCCACACTCACGTACCTACAACCCACACTGACGTACCTACAACCCACACTGACGTACCTACAACCCACACTCACGTACCTACAACCCACACTCACGTACCTACAACCCACACTCACGTACCTACAACCCACACTCTGACACACCCACACCGAACATTTACCTCGTTAAAGCGCACTTCTATCGGTGGCTTCGGGTAGATGAAAGAGATAAATCTCTCCACAAATTCCTCTCGGAAAATTTGTATTGGGACTGTCTCGCTCAGTTGCGGAACTCCTGTGAAGAGAAAAATCACTCTGTAAACGCCATCTTAGGGCTCTTCATCCATGGAACCAGAGCTTAGTTATTCTTCCCAATAATGTAGATAATGTAACTTCCCAAGTCGGATGTTAGTATTAGTAAATATACTATGACATAACTATTAAAAACTGAATAACTTTTAAAATGCAGCCCACAAGATCGTGGCTTCTACAGAACTAAATGTTTTTACAAGGGATGGATCGAAACGTGCTTACAAAGATGGATTTAATGATAAAATGGGTGACGGAAATATATTGATTCTTTCCAAGACATAATATGGTTGCATTTTTAACTCGGGATATTAATAAAATTAGTTTGTGATGTATAAGATTAACTTACTAACTCACCAAGATTATAGACTGTCACACTGACCATACTAACTTACCCAGATAATACACTGTCACACTGACCATACTAACTTACCCAGATAATACACTGTCACACTGACCATACTAACTTACCCAGATAATACACTGTCCATACTAACTTACCCAGATAATACACTGTCACACTGACCATACAAACTTACCCAGATAATACACTGTCACACTGACCATACTAACTTACCCAGATAATACACTGTCACACTGACCATACTAAACAGATAATACACTGTCACACTGACTAACTTACCCAGATAATACACTGTCACACTGACCATACTAACTTACCCAGATAATACACTGTCACACTGACCATACTAACTTACCCAGATAATACACTGTCACACTGACCATACTAACTTACCCAGATAATACACTGTCACACTGACCATACTAACTTACCCAGATAATACACTGTCACACTGACCATACTAACTTACCCAGATAATACACTGTCACACTGACCATACTAACTTACCCAGATAATACACTGTCACACTGACCATACTAACTTACCCAGATAATACGCTGTCACACTGACCATACTAACTTACCCAGATAATACACTGTCACACTGACCATACTAACTTACCCAGATAATACGCTGTCACACTGACCATACTAACTTACCCAGATAATACACTGTCACACTGACCATACTAACTTACCCAGATAATACGCTGTCACACTGACCATACTAACTTACCCAGATAATACACTGTCACACTGACCATACAAACTTACCCAGATAATACACTGTCACACTGACCATACTAACTTACCCAGATAATACGCTGTCACACTGACCATACTAACTTACCCAGATAATACACTGTCACACTGACCATACTAACTTACCCAGATAATACACTGTCACACTGACCATACTAACTTACCCAGATAATACACTGTCACACTGACCATACTAACTTACCCAGATAATACACTGTCACACTGACCATACTAACTTACCCAGATAATACACTGTCACACTGACCATACTAACTTACCCAGATAATACACTGTCACACTGACCATACTAACTTACCCAGATAATACACTGTCACACTGACTATACTTACCCACTTGTCACCCAGATAATACACTGTCACACTGACCATACTAACTTACCCAGATAATACGCTGTCACACTGACCATACTAACTTACCCAGATAATACACTGTCACACTGACCATACTAACTTACCCAGATAATACACTGTCACACTGACCATACTAACTTACCCAGATAATACACTGTCACACTGACCATACTAACTTACCCAGATAATACACTGTCACACTGACCATACTAACTTACCCAGATAATACACTGTCACACTGACTATACTAACTTACCCAGATAATACACTGTCACACTGACCATACTAACTTACCCAGATAATACGCTGTCACACTGACCATACTAACTTACCCAGATAATACACTGTCACACTGACCATACTAACTTACCCAGATAATACACTGTCACACTGACCATACTAACTTACCCAGATAATACGCTGTCACACTGACCATACTAACTTACCCAGATAATACACTGTCGCACTGACCATACTAACTTACCCAGATAATACACTGTCACACTGACCATACTAACTTACCCAGATAATACACTGTCACACTGACCATACTAACTTACCTAGATCATACGCTGTCACACTGACCATACTAACTTACCCAGATAATACACTGTCACACTGACCATACTAACTTACCTAGATCATACGCTGTCACACTGACCATACTAACTTACCTAGATCATACGCTGTCACACTGACCATACTAACTTACCTAGATCATACGCTGTCACACTGACCATACTAACTTACCTAGATCATACGCTGTCACACTGAACTTGATCACACCATCATCATTCTCATAAGCACGTTCTTTTCTTCTCGATATCCCAGATACCTGTCAGAGCAGACGAATTAATTTCATGCAGGCAAAAATATTGTCTCAGGTATAAAATACATCCCAGTCCTTACTAACTAGGCTGGTCTTTAGTCTTACTGTCTAGGTTGGTCTTAGTCTTACTGACTAGGTTGGTCTTAGTCTTACTGACTAGGTTGGTCTTAGTCTTACTGACTAGGTTGGTCTTAGTCTTACTGTCTAGGTTGGTCTTAGTCTTACTGACTAGGTTGGTCTTAGTCTTACTGACTAGGTTGGTCTTAGTCTTACTGACTAGGTTGGTCTTAGTCTTACTGACTAGGTTGGTCTTAGTCTTACTGACTAGGTTGGTCTTAGTCTTACTGACTAGGTTGGTCTTAGTCTTACTGACTAGGTTGGTCTTAGTCTTACTGACTAGGTTGGTCTTAGTCTTACTGACTAGGTTGGTCTTAGTCTTACTGACTAGGTTGGTCTTAGTCTTACTGACTAGGTTGGTCTTAGTCTTACTGACTAGGTTGGTTTTAGCCTTAATGACTAGGCTTGTCTTAGTCTTACTGACTAGGCTAGTCTTAGTTTTACTGACTAGGCTGGTCTTAGTCTTACTGACTAGGCTGGTCTTAGTCTTGCTGACTAGGTAAGTCTTAGTCTTAATGACCAGGCTGGTCTTAGTCTTAATGACCAGGCTGGTCTTAGTCTTCCTGACTAGGCCGGTCCTACTCTTACTGACTAGGCTGGTCTTAGTCTTACTGTTTTGAAATGCATTTCTAAAGTTAACTCAGTATATTAATGTCATTTATGTACGTATATATATGCATATATACTCGTATATACTCTGATGCATAGTACTCTACCTGTGGATATGCTAGTTGTTGGACGACAGTGATTTCTCCCGACTGACTGTCCACTCTGAAGTTGCGGTTGAAGATGCTTGGGTCCATACTGTAGCGGATCTTGTTGTTGGGCTCCTCAGCGTCGTCATCAACAGCCTGAGGTATAAGTAAGTCACCGACTGTAACACATCACCAGTATGGGGCATGATCAGTCACCGTAACACATCACCAGTATGGGGCATAATCAGTCACCGTAACACATCACCAGTATGGGGCATGATCAGTCACCGTAACACATCACCAGTATGGGCATGATCAGTCACCGTAACACGTCACGTATGGGGCATGATCAGTCACCGTAACACATCACAAGTCAGGGATAAAATTAGTCACCGTAACACAAGTCTGGAGCATGATCAGTCACCGTAACACATCACCAGTCTGGGGCATGATGTCACCAGTTATCATGGTTCAATTCAACAGTTTTCATGGTTCAATTCACCAGTCATCATGGTTCAACTCACCAGTTACCATGGTTCAACTCATCAGTTATCAAGGTTCAACTCACCAGACATCATGGTTCAATTCACCAGTTATCATGGTTCAACTCACCAGTTATCATGGTTCAACTCACCAGTTATCATGGTTCAACTCACCAGACATCATGGCTCAACTCACCAGTTGTCATGGTTCAACTCACCAGTTATGGTTCAATTCACCAGCTATCATGGTTCAACTCACCAGTTATCATGGTTCAACTCACCAGTTATCATGGTTCAATTCACCAGCTATCATGGTTCAATTCACCAGTTATCATGGTTCAACTCACCAGTTATCATGGTTCAATTCACCAGCTATCATGGTTCAACTCACCAGTTATCATGGTTCAACTCACCAGATATCATGGTTCAATTCACCAGCTATCATGGTTCAACTCACCAGTTATCATGGTTCAATTCACCAGCTATCATGGTTCAATTCACCAGTTATCATGGTTCAACTCACCAGTTATCATGGTTCAATTCACCAGCTATCATGGTTCAACTCACCAGTTATCATGGTTCAATTCACCAGCTATCATGGTTCAATTCACCAGTTATCATGGTTCAACTCACCAGTTATCATGGTTCAATTCACCAGTTATCATGGTTCAACTCACCAGCTATCATGGTTCAATTCACCAGTTATCATGGTTCAACTCACCAGTTATCATGGTTCAACTCACCAGTTATCATGGTTCAACTCACCAGTTATCATGGTTCAACTCACCAGTTATCATGGTTTAACTCACCAGTTATCATGGTTCAACTCACCAGTTATCATGGTTCAACTCACCAGTTATGGTTCAACTCACCAGTTATCATGGTTCAACTCACCAGTTATCATGGTTCAACTCACCAGTTGTCATGGTCCAACTCACCAGTTATCATGGTTCAACTCACCAGTTATCATGGTTCAACTCACCAGTTATCATGGTTCAACTCACCAGTTATCATGGTTCAACTCACCAGTTGTCATGGTCCAACTCACCAGTTATCATGGTTCAACTCACCAGCTATCATGGTTCAACTCACCAGTTATCATGGTTCAACTCACCAGTTATCATGGTTCAACTCACCAGTTATCATGGTTCAACTCACCAGTTATCATGGTCCAACTCACCAGTTATCATGGTTCAACTCACCAGCTACCATGGTTCAACTCACCAGTTATCATGGTTCAACTCACCAGTTATCATGGTTCAACTCACCAGTTATCATGGTCCAACTCACCAGTTATCATGGTTCAACTCACCAGTTATCATGGTTCAACTCACCAGTTATCATGGTTCAACTCACCAGTTATCATGGTTCAACTCACCAGTTATCATGGTCCAACTCACCAGTTATCATGGTTCAACTCACCAGCTACCATGGTTCAACTCACCAGTTATCATGGTTCAACTCACCAGTTATCATGGTTCAACTCACCAGTTATCATGGTTCAACTCACCAGTTATCATGGTCCAACTCACCAGTTATCATGGTTCAACTCACCAGTTATCATGGTTCAACTCACCAGTTATCATGGTTCAACTCACCAGTTATCATGGTTCAACTCACCAGCTATCATGGTCCAACTCACCAGTTATCATGGTTCAACTCACCAGCTACCATGGTTCAACTCACCAGTTATCATGGTCCAACTCACCAGTTATCATGGTTCAACTCACAAGTTATCATGGTTCAACTCACCAGCTATCATGGTCCAACTCACCAGTTATCATGGTTCAACTCACCAGTTATCATGGTTCAACTCACCAGTTATCATGGTTCAACTCACCAGTTATCACGGTTCAACTCACCAGTTATCATGGTTCAACTCACCAGTTATCATGGTTCAACTCACCAGTTATCATGGTTCAACTCACCAGTTATCACGGTTCAACTCACCAGTTATCATGGTTCAACTCACCAGTTATCACGGTTCAACTCACCAGTTATCACGGTTCAACTCACCAGTTATCACGGTTCAACTCACCTCTACATACAACGGAGACTTGAGGCTAGACTGGTCTGGTTTCATCACTCCCTTATATATAGGCTTGAGGAACCTTGGTACCTTGTCGTTGATATCTAGCAGCTGAAGAATGACTCTGGCACTGGCCTTGTTGCCCAGGCCATTGTTATCTGTTGCTTCTACCGTCAGATGGATCTCTGGAATCAAACAGCGGGAAGGTTCAGCGTGGCATATGAGTTGAATAATGTACACAGTGCTGTGTGTGTGAAGATGAGTGAAAAATGCCTCTCATTACTTGTCCTAAATCTATATAGATGTTAAAAAGGAATTACAGGCTAAGAGGTGCTATCCTACCTCGGCTCATCTATAGGTTAATGGGTATTATCCAACCTCGGCTCATCTAGAGGCTAAGAGTTGTTGTCCTACTTCACATCCTTTCAAAGCCTGGTCCTATCTAAAGTATACTGAACCCCCACTCCCCCCAGGATGCGACCTGCACAAATCGACTAACACCTAGGTACCTACTTATTGCTAGGTGTACAGGGGCAGTAGGCGTGAAGGGACCTGCCCATACGTCTCGCCCAGCCTAGGATAACCCAATCACGTAGATTTTTATCCGAGGATAACCCATTTATGTAGCTTTTTCTAACCTAGGATAACCTAATCATGTAGATTGTTTTAACTTAGGATACTCAATTACATAGATTTTCTAACCTTGGATAATCCAATTACGCAGACTTTGAAACCTAGGATAACCCGGTAACGTAGATTTTGAAGCCAAAGATAACACAATAAGGTAGATTTTCTAGCCTAGAATAGCTTAATTATATACAATTTTCAACATATAATAACCTATTTACAGAAAATTTGAACCTAGGATAACCAAACTGTGAGACGTAGGATAAACCAATGACGTACAATTTTAAAACTAGGATAACTCATGATGTACAATTTTAAAGCTAGGATAACTCAATTACATAGAATGTCCAACATAAGATAACCCAAATAAGTAGATCCGAGACCTAGAATAACCTCATTGAGTAGAATTTTAAAGCTAGGATAAGAGAGAAGCTGGGACTGACCTGGATGAAGCTCTCGATCAAAATCCTGACTGTTAGTAGCACAGATAATCAGACCACTGATGTCATCCAACTGGAGCTTGTCAGCCAGCTTGCCACTCAGTTGTGTGTACCTGATCGCCCCGAAGTCACCGTTGTCACCATCAGTGGCTCGCACCTGAACAACAAAGTTGGTGAAAATTTACTTTGGTCGTGTAAAAATTATATATTTTTCACCTCTTGATATTAAGATTGTGACTGATATTTACTTATATGTTAGTATTATTCATATATATTCATATTAGTATTAAAGCTATATACAGGGCGAAACGTAGTCCCAACAAAAATCTTTTTATCTTCAAGATTGACTACAATGTTTGGACTCAGATCATCCCACGTACAAGAGGTTGAACACAGTGCTCATCCTTACCCTGAGGATGGAGGTGCCAGCAGTGATGTTCTCGTAGATCTGAGCAGTGTACAGTGACTTGCTGAACACTGGTATGTTGTCGTTGAGGTCGAGCACGTTAATCCTCACCTGAGTACTGCTCGACGCCTGCCCAGTACCTGACACCTGACGGGCCAATACCTGAAACAATTAGGGAGCCAAATCAGGTGTTGTAAGAGGAACAGTCATCGTTTGGTGGTATGTGAAATGGCAAAATGATATGTCTGAAGTCATCAGTTGGTATATATGAAAAGTAGGGTTCTCATGTTTCATGAAGGTGTTACTGCTGGTTATCATATGATTACGACCCGTTTCAGGAAACACTTGTTTTGTTTCCTGACAAACCTTACCTATCCCACCCTATTAATAATCATTTAATGCTTAAACAGGTCTTTTATATGATTAAGACCCGTGTCAGGGGACATCTGTCCTGCCTCCTCACCAATAAAACAACAATATTAATAATCAAATGAATATATACACGATGAGGTGTATATCTCTCAGAGTATATATACTTTGTAAGAGTTTAATTTAATCCCAAGACTTTAAACCACCTTAACCAACCTATTAACACTCTCTTGGGCTTAAATAATTCCAACATTAACGTATATTTCACGATAATTATAACGTATCTATGGAATAAATAAAATGTGGCTCTTTCAAATTATTACTTTGGGAGAAATTAGCAAAAATAACACTTTTATTTTGAATAGTAATCACCTAAATGCGTCGAGAACCAACATTCACATTAAATAATATTATACGTATTTAGAATTAAAAATTACGGTGCTGGATAAGGTCCTCACACAGACACAAATAGAAGTGAAGGTGATTTAAAATAGTTTATCTCTACAGCTGCTCAACCATACTGAACAATGCAAATATATACTATTACAATAAACTAGAGAAAGAGGGACTGGTGGAGGTCACAGTATTTTAACTAGTGCAGGCTAACTATTGCAGGTCACAATACCTTGAACTAGTGGAAACAAGAGGTACTGATGGAGGTCACAATACCTTGAACTCAATCCTGGGTCTCGTCTCATAGTCTAGCAGTGCCGAGTTCTTGACTTTAATAATGAAGTCATCAGAGTCCCTCACAATGTTGGGTTCCACGGTAAAGATACCATCGTCTCCCTCCAGCGTCATGGCAAACATGCCCTTCAATCCCTGGCCACCAACACAATTACTAATTAATATATTTTATGTAGAAAATAAAATTTAAAACTATTTTTAAAATAAATTTTATATAATAAAAATAAATTTCAAAACACATTTAGAACTTGTCCTGTTTCCTGACGAACCTACCTTAACTGATATCAGATTTCTAGAACTAACAATGCATACTGATATAGGCCAGTGCTCTAACCACTGGGATCGACACCATGCCCAGCCCTTCTAGGGTAGGGTAGGTGCCTGAGCCAGAGCTTGCAGCTCACAAGCCTGCCATTCCCAGTAACCCCCTTGGGGCGGGGATGGCAGCCCAGAGAGGTCTAGTTTCTAGGCCTGCGGACAGTTGGTCCCAAAGATGAGGGGGTGCTTGTACCTCCTCCCATAGGAGACTTAGGTCTCAGAGACTCCTTAGACAGGGAGCCAAGGCCGGGCCACCACTTGGAAAAGGCCCGGGCCGGGAGAATACCGGCGAATCTTTAATAATAATAATAATAACTGCACCACTGGCTTAAGACTGATCAAACTTGCCGTTGATTTGTTGGAAGTGTGCTTTATGGAAGGGGTCGTTTGGTAGGCTTTGTCTATCAGCAGATAACTACACTGTTTGACTGAAGGGGAATTTATTATTAAGTGATTTGTCAGGTAAAATCAGCTTACCAGGATCTATCAGATTTAAAAAGAAAATCAAAATATAAACAAATTTTGCAGGAATGATACCAAGAAATTTTCTAAGATTTTATATTTTTTTATGAACTCTTTTCTATACTATACGAAATTTTGTAATTATCCCAAGACTTTTCCCATTTTCCCAAGACAATATTCTCTTTGTCACCCTCTTATGGAAGATATATGAGAACGAAACCTGTGGAGGAAGAGGCTGAAGAAGGATTTACCCTCTGGAAGAAGGGATTGAAGAAGGACTTATTCTCTGGAGGAAGGGATTTAGGAAGGACTTGCCCTATGGAGGAATGGATTGGGGAAGGACTTACCCTCTGGAGGAAGGGATTGGGGAAGGCGACGATGGCGTCTGGTGGACTGTTCTCACGCACTTCGCCCACATATCTGCAGTAAGAAAAAATATGAAACATTTGCTTAACTTAAGGAATCACGAAGGTAATGACCCTATGTAGTAACACACACACACACACACACACACACACACACACACACACACACACACACACACACACACACACACACAGTGATACATAATGACAAATCTCGTGGAGCTGGGAGAGAGTGAACCTAGTAGCGACCAGAGAAAAGGCAGGACCAGGAGCTGTGACTCGACTCCTGCAACTACAAATAGGTGAGCACACACACACAACAATAATAGCTTGTAGGTACGATTCCCGATACGGTTCGAAGATTATCGTTATGTGCAATTGTTTAGGCATTAAATGAAATTTGCGAAGAACATCTACAGCATAAAACAAGGGTTACCACACCATAAAACGAAGGACATCAACACATAAAACGAAGGACATTAAATCATAAAACGAGGATCACCGTGATACTCACTGCTCGTAGACGAACTTGGGGATCATGACGTCTGAGTCCATGACAACAAAGGCGACCTCCACCGAGGAGCTGTACGTCTCTTCGGGAGCTCGAGTCTTCTCGTTCTCCAGTTCGACTGCTGTTACCTTCACCAGGATGGGCTCCAGCGTGGTCATGGTCTCCATCAACCGCGTCACCGTGTTCTGTAGAGTGATGGAGCCTGTGGGGGAGTGAAGAGTAAAGGACTCTGCAGGGAGTTTGTAAGGAAGGAGTCAGGAGGGAGTTTGTAAGGAGGGAGGGAGTAGGGAGTTTGTAAGGAGGGAGGGAGGGAGGGAGGGAGGGAGGAAGGAAGGAGTTTGTAAGGAAGGAGGGAGGGAATGAGGAGGTAATAAGAAAAAGAATGTGGGGAAGGGATGACAGGAAGGAAGGAAGGAAAAGAAGAAGAAAAGAAGGAATAAAGGAAAGAATGAATGAAGGAAATAATGAATGAAGGAAATAATGAATGAAGGAAATAAGGAATAAAGGAATGAAAGAGGAAGAAAAGAAGGAACGAATATATACAAAAACATGGATATGGGTATCTCAGTATATAAACACACTGAGCTCTAAATTGTGCATTAAAACAACCGTGAATAAGGGTTTAACCTCGAGATTTTAAAACAAAATTAAACCTCCCTCTTCCCCTCCTCCCCTACCCACCCCCCAAAAAAAACAGGATTTTACTGACCTGTTTTAGGGTTCATGGAGAAGAAAGGGGCGTACTGAGTGGATGCTGCTTGCATTGAGTACCTGATCTCCCGCGGGATGCCCCTATCACCATCAATGGCTGTGATCTTCACCAGCTCATCATCCTGATAATAATAATAATAACAATAATAATAATAATAATAATAATAATAATAATCTCCATCATAATAATAATAATATTAATAGTAATTATTATTAAGTTAGAGAAAGCTGGTTTTCCAGTCACACTCCTTCACATAACATGATTTACCAGTCATCCTCCATCACAAAACAGTTTTCCAGTGATACTCCATCACATAACACGGTTCCAGTCATACTCCATCACATAACACGGTTCCAGTCATACTCCATCACATAACACGGTTCCAGTCATACTCCATCACATAACATGGTTTTTCAAGTCACACTCCATCACATAGCATGGCTTTTTAATGAAAACTTCAGGTTGTTGTTATATTCACCAGGAATGCAGGACAAGTGTTTCCTGACACTGTTCGTAATTACATGAATGACTAGTTACTCTGCAGCTAAACAAGTTACACAGTGGGAACACCGCAGTGCATAGCACTACTGGAGGAGTTATACAGTGGGAACACCTCAGTGTATAGCACTACTGGAGGAGTTATACAGTGGGAACACCTCAGTGCATAGCACTACTGGAGGAGTTATACAGTGGGAACACCTCAGTGTATAGCACTACTGGAGGAGTTATACAGTGGGAACACCTCAGTGCATAGCACTACTGGAGGAGTTATACAGTGGGAACACCTCAGTGTATAGCACTACTGGAGGAGTTATACAGTGGGAACACCTCAGTGCATAGCACTACTGGAGGAGTTATACAGTGGGAACACCTCAGTGTATAGCACTACTGGAGGAGTTATACAGTGGGAACACCTCAGTGTATAGCACTACTGGAGGAGTTATACAGTGGGAACACCTCAGTGCATAGCACTACTGGAGGAGTTATACAGTGGGAACACCTCAGTGTATAGCACTACTGGAGGAGTTATACAGTGGGAACACCTCAGTGTATAGCACTACTGGAGGAGTTATACAGTGGGAACACCGCAGTGTATAGCACTACTGGAGGAGTTATACAGTGGGAACACCTCAGTGTATAGCACTACAGGAGGAGTTATATAGTGGGAACACCGCAGTGTATAGCACTACTGGAGGAGTTTTACAGTGGGAACACCGCAGTGTATAGCACTACTGGAGGAGTTATACAGTGGGAACACCGCAGTGTATAGCACTACTGGAGGAGTTATACAGTGGGAACACCGCAGTGTATAGCACTACTGGAGGAGTTATACAGTGGGAACACCGCAGTGTATACCACTACTGGAGGAGTTATACAGTGGGAACACCGCAGTGTATAGCACTACTGGAGGAGTTATACAGTGGGAACACCGCAGTGTATAGCACTACTGGAGGAGTTATATAGTGGGAACACCGCAGTGTATAGCACTACTGGAGGAGTTATACAGTGGGAACACCGCAGTGTATAGCACTACTGGAGGAGTTATATAGTGGGAACACCGCAGTGTATAGCACTACTGGAGGAGTTATACAGTGGGAACACCGCAGTGTATAGCACTACTGGAGGAGTTATACAGTGGGAACACCGCAGTGTATAGCACTACTGGAGGAGTTATACAGTGGGAACACCGCAGTGTATAGCACTACTGGAGGAGTTATATAGTGGGAACACCGCAGTGTATAGCACTACTGGAGGAGTTATATAGTGGGAACACCGCAGTGTATAGCACTACTGGAGGAGTTATATAGTGGGAACACCGCAGTGTATAGCACTACTGGAGGAGTTATACAGTGGGAACACCGCAGTGTATAGCACTACTGGAGGAGTTATATAGTGGGAACACCGCAGTGTATAGCACTACTGGAGGAGTTATATAGTGGGAATACCGCAGTGTATAGCACTACTGGAGGAGTTATATAGTGGGAACACCGCAGTGTATAGCACTACTGGAGGAGTTATACAGTGGGAACACCGCAGTGTATAGCACTACTGGAGGAGTTATACAGTGGGAACACCGCAGTGTATAGCACTACTGGAGGAGTTATATAGTGGGAACACCGCAGTGTATAGCACTACTGGAGGAGTTATATAGTGGGAACACCGCAGTGTATAGCACTACTGGAGGAGTTATATAGTGGGAACACCGCAGTGTACAGCACTACTGGAGGAGTTATACAGTGGGAACACCGCAGTGTATAGCACTACTGGAGGAGTTATATAGTGGGAACACCGCAGTGTATAGCACTACTGGAGGAGTTATATAGTGGGAACACCGCAGTGTATAGCACTACTGGAGGAGTTATATAGTGGGAACACCGCAGTGTATAGCACTACTGGAGGAGTTATACAGTGGGAACACCGCAGTGTATAGCACTACTGGAGGAGTTATATAGTGGGAACACCGCAGTGTATAGCACTACTGGAGGAGTTATACAGTAGGAACACCTCAGTGTATAGCACTACTGGAGGAGTTATATAGTGGGAACACCGCAGTGTATAGCACTACTGGAGGAGTTATACAGTGGGAACACCTCAGTGTATAGCACTACTGGAGGAGTTATACAGTGGGAACACCGCAGTGTATAACACTACTGGAGGAGTTATACAGTGGGAACACCTCAGTGTATAGCACTACTGGAGGAGTTATACAGTGGGAACACCTCAGTGTATAGCACTACTGGAGGAGTTATACAGTGGGAACACCGCAGTGTATAGCACTACTGGAGGAGTTATACAGTGGGAACACCTCAGTGCATAGCACTACTGGAGGAGTTATACAGTGAGAACACCTCAGTGTATAGCACTACTGGAGGAGTTATACAGTGGGAACACCTCAGTGTATAGCACTACTGGAGGAGTTATACAGTGGGAACACCTCAGTGTATAGCACTACTGGAGGAGTTATACAGTGGGAACACCTCAGTGTATAGCACTACTGGAGGAGTTATACAGTGGGAACACCTCAGTGTATAGCACTACTGGAGGAGTTATACAGTGGGAACACCGCAGTGTATAGCACTACTGGAGGAGTTATACAGTGGGAACACCGCAGTGTATAGCACTACTGGAGGAGTTATACAGTGGGAACACCGCAGTGTATAGCACTACTGGAGGAGTTATACAGTGGGAACACCGCAGTGTATAGCACTAGTGGAGGAGTTATACAGTGGGAACACCGCAGTGTATAGCACTACTGGAGGAGTTATACAGTGGGAACACCGCAGTGTACAGCACTACTGGAGGAGTTATACAGTGGGAACACCGCAGTGTATAGCACTACTGGAGGAGTTATAGTGGGAACACCGCAGTGTATAGCACTACGGGAGGAGTTATACAGTGGGAACACCGCAGTGTACAGCACTACTGGAGGAGTTATACAGTGGGAACACCGCAGTGTACAGCACTACTGGAGGAGTTATACAGTGGGAACACCGCAGTGTATAGCACTACTGGAGGAGTTATACAGTGGGAACACCGCAGTGTACAGCACTACTGGAGGAGTTATACAGTGGGAACACCGCAGTGTATAGCACTACTGGAGGAGTTATACAGTGGGAACACCGCAGTGTATAGCACTACTGGAGGAGTTATACAGTGGGAACACCGCAGTGTACAGCACTACTGGAGGAGTTATACAGTGGGAACACCGCAGTGTATAGCACTACTGGAGGAGTTATAGTGGGAACACCGCAGTGTATAGCACTAGTGGAGGAGTTATACAGTGGGAACACCGCAGTGTACAGCACTACTGGAGGAGTTATACAGTTGGAACACCGCAGTGTACAGCACTACTGGAGGAGTTATACAGTGGGAACACCGCAGTGTATAGCACTACTGGAGGAGTTATACAGTGGGAACAGCGCAGTGTACAGCACTACTGGAGGAGTTATACAGTGGGAACACCGCAGTGTATAGCACTACTGGAGGAGTTATAGTGGGAACACCGCAGTGTATAGCACTACTGGAGGAGTTATACAGTGGGAACACCTCAGTGTATAGCACTACTGGAGGAGTTATACAGTGGGAACACCTCAGTGTATAGCACTACAGGAGGAGTTATACAGTGGGAACACCTCAGTGTATAGCACTACTGGAGGAGTTATACAGTGGGAACACCGCAGTGTATAGCACTACAGGAGGAGTTATACAGTGGGAACACCTCAGTGTATAGCACTACAGGAGGAGTTATACAGTGGGAACACCGCAGTGTATAGCACTACTGGAGGAGTTATACAGTGGGAACACCTCAGTGTATAGCACTACTGGAGGAGTTATACAGTGGGAACACCTCAGTGTATAGCACTACAGGAGGAGTTATACAGTTGGAACACCGCAGTGTACAGCACTACTGGAGGAGTTATAGTGGGAACACCTCAGTGTATAGCACTACTGGAGGAGTTATACAGTGGGAACACCGCAGTGTATAGCACTACTGGAGGAGTTATACAGTGGGAACACCGCAGTGTATAGCACTACTGGAGGAGTTATACAGTGGGAACACCGCAGTGTACAGCACAACTGGAGGAGTTATACAGTGGGAACACCGCAGTGTATAGCACTACTGGAGGAGTTATACAGTGGGAACACCGCAGTGTATAGCACTACTGGAGGAGTTATACAGTGGGAACACCGCAGTGTATAGCACTACTGGAGGAGTTATACAGTGGGAACACCGCAGTGTATAGCACTGCTGGAGGAGTTATACAGTAGGAACACCGCAGAGTATAGCACTACTGGAGGAGTTATACAGTTGGAACACCGCAGTGTATAGCACTACTGGAGGAGTTATACAGTTGGAACACCGCAGTGTATAGCACTAATGGATGAGTTATACAGTGGGAACACCGCAGTGTATAGCACTAATGGATGAGTTATACAGTGGGAACACCGCAGTGTATAGCACTACAGGAGGAGTTATACAGTTGGAACACCGCAGTGTATAGCACTACTGGAGGAGTTATACAGTGGGAACACCGCAGTGTATAGCACTACTGGAGGAGTTATACAGTGGGAACACCGCAGTGTATAGCACTACTGGAGGAGTTATACAGTTGGAACACCGCAGTGTATAGCACTACTGGAGGAGTTATACAGTGGGAACACCGCAGTGTATAGCACTACTGGAGGAGTTATACAGTGGGAACACCGCAGTGTATAGCACTACTGGAGGAGTTATACAGTTGGAACACCGCAGTGTATAGCACTACTGGAGGAGTTATACAGTGGGAACACCGCAGTGTATAGCACTACTGGAGGAGTTATACAGTTGGAACACCGCAGTGTATAGCACTACTGGAGGAGTTATACAGTGGGAACACCGCAGTGTATAGCACTACTGGAGGAGTTATAGTGGGAACACCTCAGTGTATAGCACTACTGGAGGAGTTATACAGTTGGAACACCGCAGTGTATAGCACTACTGGAGGAGTTATGGTGGGAACACCTCAGTGTATAGCACTACTGGAGGAGTTATACAGTGGGAACACCGCAGTGTATAGCACTACTGGAGGAGTTATACAGTTGGAACACCGCAGTGTATAGCACTACTGGAGGAGTTATACAGTGGGAACACCTCAGTGTACAGCACTACTGGAGGAGTTATACAGTTGGAACACCGCAGTGTATAGCACTACTGGAGGAGTTATACAGTGGGAACACCTCAGTGTACAGCACTACTGGAGGAGTTATACAGTTGGAACACCGCAGTGTATAGCACTACTGGAGGAGTTATACAGTGGGAACACCTCAGTGTACAGCACTACTGGAGGAGTTATACAGTTGGAACACCGCAGTGTATAGCACTACTGGAGGAGTTATACAGTTGGAACACCGCAGTGTATACCACTACTGGAGGAGTTATACAGTTGGAACACCGCAGTGTATAGCACTACTGGAGGAGTTATACAGTTGGAACACCGCAGTGTATAGCACTACTGGAGGAGTTATACAGTGGGAACACCGCAGTGTATAGCACTACTGGAGGAGTTATACAGTTGGAACACCGCAGTGTATAGCACTACTGGAGGAGTTATACAGTGGGAACACCTCAGTGTACAGCACTACTGGAGGAGTTATACAGTTGGAACACCGCAGTGTATAGCACTACTGGAGGAGTTATACAGTGGGAACACCTCAGTGTACAGCACTACTGGAGGAGTTATACAGTTGGAACACCGCAGTGTATAGCACTACTGGAGGAGTTATACAGTGGGAACACCTCAGTGTACAGCACTACTGGAGGAGTTATACAGTTGGAACACCGCAGTGTATAGCACTACTGGAGGAGTTATACAGTTGGAACACCGCAGTGTATACCACTACTGGAGGAGTTATACAGTTGGAACACCGCAGTGTATAGCACTACTGGAGGAGTTATACAGTTGGAACACCGCAGTGTATAGCACTACTGGAGGAGTTATACAGTGGGAACACCGCAGTGTATAGCACTACTGGAGGAGTTATACAGTTGGAACACCGCAGTGTATAGCACTACTGGAGGAGTTATACAGTGGGAACACCGCAGTGTATAGCACTACTGGAGGAGTTATACAGTTGGAACACCGCAGTGTATAGCACTACTGGAGGAGTTATACAGTGGGAACACCTCAGTGTACAGCACTACTGGAGGAGTTATACAGTTGGAACACCGCAGTGTATAGCACTACTGGAGGAGTTATACAGTTGGAACACCGCAGTGTATACCACTACTGGAGGAGTTATACAGTTGGAACACCGCAGTGTATAGCACTACTGGAGGAGTTATACAGTTGGAACACCGCAGTGTATAGCACTACTGGAGGAGTTATACAGTGGGAACACCGCAGTGTATAGCACTACTGGAGGAGTTATAGTGGGAACACCGCAGTGTATAGCACTACTGGAGGAGTTATAGTGGGAACACCTCAGTGTATAGCACTACTTGAGGAGTTATACAGTTGGAACACCGCAGTGTATAGCACTACTGGAGGAGTTATACAGTGGGAACACCGCAGTGTACAGCACTACTGGAGGAGTTATAGTGGGAACACCTCAGTGTATAGCACTACTGGAGGAGTTATACAGTTGGAACACCGCAGTGCATAGCACTACTGGAGGAGTTATACAGTGGGAACACCGCAGTGTACAGCACTACTGGAGGAGTTATACAGTGGGAACACCGCAGTGTATAGCACTACTGGAGGAGTTATACAGTTGGAACACCGCAGTGTATAGCACTACTGGAGGAGTTATACAGTGGGAACACCGCAGTGTACAGCACTACTGGAGGAGTTATACAGTTGGAACACCGCAGTGTATAGCACTACTGGAGGAGTTATACAGTGGGAACACCGCAGTGTACAGCACTACTGGAGGAGTTATACAGTTGGAACACCGCAGTGTATAGCACTACTGGAGGAGTTATACAGTTGGAACACAGCAGTGTATAGCACTACTGGAGGAGTTATACAATGGGAACACTGCAGAGTATAGCACTACTGGAGGAGTTATACAGTTGGAACACCGCAGTGTATAGCACTACTGGAGGAGTTATACAGTGGGAACACCGCAGTGTACAGCACTACTGGAGGAGTTATACAGTTGGAACACCGCAGTGTATAGCACTACTGGAGGAGTTATACAGTGGGAACACCGCAGTGTATAGCACTACTGGAGGAGTTACACAGAGAGAACACCGCAGTGTACAGCACTACTGGAGGAGTTATACAGTGGGAACACCGCAGTGTACAGCACTACTGGAGGAGTTATACAGTGGGAACACCGCAATGTACAGCACTACTGGAGGAGTTATACAGTGGGAAGACCGCAGTGTATAGCACTACTGGAGGAGTTATACAGTGGGAACACCGCAGTGTATAGCACTACTGGAGGAGTTATACAGTGGGAACACCGCAGTGTATAGCACTACTGGAGGAGTTATACAGTGGGAACACCGCAGTGTATAGCACTACTGGAGGAGTTATACAGTGGGAACACCTCAGTGTATAGCACTACTGGAGGAGTTATACAGTGGGAACACCGCAGTGTATAGCACTACTGGAGGAGTTATACAGTGGGAACACCGCAGTGCATAGCACTACTGGAGGAGTTATACAGTGGGAACACCGCAGTGTATAGCACTACTGGAGGAGTTATACAGTGGGAACACCTCAGTGTATAGCACTACTGGAGGAGTTATACAGTGGGAACACCGCAGTGTATAGCACTACTGGAGGAGTTATACAGTGGGAACACCTCAGTGTATAGCACTACTGGAGGAGTTATACAGTGGGAACACCTCAGTGCATAGCACTACTGGAGGAGTTATACAGTGGGAACACCTCAGTGTATAGCACTACTGGAGGAGTTATACAGTGGGAACACCGCAGTGTATAGCACTGCTGGAGGAGTTATACAGTGGGAACACCGCAGTGTATAGCACTACAGGAGGAGTTATACAGTGGGAACACCGCGTTGTATAGCACTACTGGAGGAGTTATACAGTGGGAACACCGCAGTGTATAGCACTACTGGAGGAATTATACAGTTGGAACACCGCAGTGTATAGGACTACAGGAGGAGTTATACAGTGGGAACACCGCAGTGTATAGCACTACTGGAGGAGTTATACAGTGGGAACACCGCAGTGTATAGCACTACTGGAGGAGTTATACAGTGGGAACACCGCAGTGTGTAGCACTACTGGAGGAGTTATATAGTGGGAACACCGCAGTGTATAGCACTACTGGAGGAGTTATACAGTTGGAACACCGCAGTGTATAGGACTACTGGAGGAGTTATACAGTGGGAACACCGCAGTGTATAGGACTACAGGAGGAGTTATACAGTGGGAACACCGCAGTGTATAGCACTACTGGAGGAGTTATACAGTTGGAACACCGCAGTGTATAGGACTACTGGAGGAGTTATACAGTTGGAACACCGCAGTGTATAGGACTACAGGAGGAGTTATACAGTGGGAACACCGCAGTGTATAGCACTACTGGAGGAGTTATACAGTGGGAACACCGCAGTGTATAGCACTACTGGAGGAGTTATACAGTGGGAACACCGCAGTGTATAGCACTGCTGGAGGAGTTATACAGTGGGAACACCGCAGTGTGTAGCACTACTGGAGGAGTTATAGTGGGAACACCACAGTGTGTAGCACTACTGGAAGAGATATACAGTGGGAACACCGCAGTGTGTAGCACTGTTGGAGGAGTTACACAGTGGGAGCACCGCAGTGTGTAGCACTGCTAGAGCAGTAACACAGTGGGAACCCACAGTGTGTAACACAGCTAGAGCAGTAACATAGTAGGAACCCACAGTGTGTAACACAGCTAGAGCAGTAACACAGTGGGAACCCACAGTGTGTAACACTGCTAGAGCAGTAACACAGTGGGAACCCGAAGTGTGTAACACAGCTAGAGCAGTAACACAGTGGGAACCCACAGTGTGTAACACTGCTAGAGCAGTAACACAGTGGGAACCCACAGCGTGTAACACTGTTAGAGCAGTAACACAGTGGGAACCCACAGTGTGTAACACTGCTAGAGCAGTAACACAGTGGGAACCCACAGCGTGTAACACTGCTAGAGCAGTAACACAGTGGGAACCCACAGTGTGTAACACTGCTAGAGCAGTAACACAGTGGGAACCCACAGTGTGTAACACTGCTAGAGCAGTAACACAGTGGGAACCCACAGTGTGTAACACAGCTAGAGCAGTAACACAGTGGGAACCCACAGTGTGTAACACAGCTAGAGCAGTAACACAGTGGGAACCCACAGCGTGTAACACAGCTAGAGCAGTAACACAGTAGGAACCCACAGTGTGTAACACAGCTAGAGCAGTAACACAGTGGGAACCCACAGTGTGTAACACAGCTAGAGCAGTAACACAGTCGGAACCCACAGTGTGTAACACTGCTAGAGCAGTAACACAGTGGGAACCAACAGTGTGTAACACAGCTAGAGCAGTAACACAGTGGGAACCCACAGTGTGTAACACTGCTAGAGCAGTAACACAGTGGGAACCCGCAGTGTGTAACACTGCTAGAGCAGTAACACAGTGGGAACCCACAGTGTGTAACACTGCTAGAGCAGTAACACAGTGGGAACCCGCAGTGTGTAACACTGCTAGAGCAGTAACACAGTGGGAACCCACAGTGTGTAACACTGCTAGAGCAGTAACACAGTGGGAACCCATAGTGTGTAGCACTGCTAGAGCAGTAACACAGTGGGAACCCACAGTGTGTAACACAGCTAGAGCAGTAACACAGTGTGTAACACAGCTAGAGCAGTAACACAGTGTGTAACACTGCTAGAGCAGTAACACAGTGGGAACCCACAGTGTGTAGCACTGCTAGAGCAGTAACACAGTGGGAACCCACAGTGTGTAGCACTGCTAGAGCAGTAACACAGTGCGTAACACTGCTAGAGCAGTAACACAGTGTGTAACACTGCTAGAGCAGTAACACAGTGTGTAACACTGCTAGAGCAGTAACACAGTGTGTAACACTGCTAGAGCAGTAACACAGTGTGTAACAATGCTAGAGCAGTAACACAGTGTGTAACACAGCTAGAGCAGTAACACAGTGTGTAACACAGCTAGAGCAGTAACACAGTGTGTAACACAGCTAGAGCAGTAATACAGTGTGTAACACAGCTAGAGCAGTAACACAGTGTGTAACACAGCTAGAGCAGTAACACAGTGTGTAACACAGCTAGAGCAGTAACACAGTGTGTAACACAGCTAGAGCAGTAACACAGTGTGTAACACAGCTAGAGCAGTAACACAGTGTGTAACACAGCTAGAGCAGTAACACAGTGTGTAACACAGCTAGAGCAGTAACACAGTGTGTAACACAGCTAGAGCAGTAACACAGTGTGTAACACAGCTAGAGTAGTAACACAGTGTGTAACACAGCTAGAGCAGTAACACAGTGGGAACCCACAGAGTGTAACACAGCTAGAGCAGTAACACAGTGTGTAACACAGCTAGAGCAGTAACACAGTATGTAACACAGCTAGAGCAGTAACACAGTGTGTAACACAGCTAGAGCAGTAACACAGTGGGAACCCACAGTGTGTAACACAGCTAGAGCAGTAACACAGTGTGTAACACAGCTAGAGCAGTAACACAGTATGTAACACAGCTAGAGCAGTAACACAGTGTGTAACACAGCTAGAGCAGTAACACAGTGGGAACCCACAGTGTGTAATACAGCTAGAGCAGTAACACAGTGTGTAACACAGCTAGAGCAGTAACACAGTGGGAACCCACAGTGTGTAACACAGCTAGAGCAGTAACACAGTGTGTAACACAGCTAGAGCAGTAACACAGTGGGAACCCACAGTGTGTAACACAGCTAGAGCAGTAACACAGTGTGTAACACAGCTAGAGCAGTAACACAGTATGTAACACAGCTAGAGCAGTAACACAGTGTGTAACACAGCTAGAGCAGTAACACAGTATGTAACACAGCTAGAGCAGTAACACAGTGTGTAACACAGCTAGAGCAGTAACACAGTGTGTAACACAGCTAGAGCAGTAACACAGTGTGTAACACAGCTAGAGCAGTAACACAGTGTGTAACACAGCTAGAGCAGTAACACAGTGTGTAACACAGCTAGAGCAGTAACACAGTGTGTAACACAGCTAGAGCAGTAACACAGTGTGTAACACAGCTAGAGCAGTAACACAGTGTAACACAGCTAGAGCAGTAACACAGTGTGTAACACAGCTAGAGCAGTAACACAGTGTGTAACACAGCTAGAGCAGTAACACAGTGTGTAACACAGCTAGAGCAGTAACACAGTGTGTGTAACACAGCTAGAGCAGTAACACAGTGTGTAACACAGCTAGAGCAGTAACACAGTGGGAACCCACAGTGTGTAACACAGCTAGAGCAGTAACACAGTGTGTAACACAGCTAGAGCAGTAACACAGTGTGTAACACAGCTAGAGCAGTAACACAGTGTGTAACACAGCTAGAGCAGTAACACAGTATGTAACACAGCTAGAGCAGTAACACAGTGTGTAACACAGCTAGAGCAGTAACACAGTGGGAACCCACAGTGTGTAACACAGCTAGAGCAGTAACACAGTGTGTAACACAGCTAGAGCAGTAACACAGTGTGTAACACAGCTAGAGCAGTAACACAGTGTGTAACACAGCTAGAGCAGTAACACAGTGTGTAACACAGCTAGAGCAGTAACACAGTGTGCAACACAGCTAGAGCAGTAACACAGTATGTAACACAGCTAGAGCAGTAACACAGTGTGTAACACAGCTAGAGCAGTAACACAGTGTGTAACACAGCTAGAGCAGTAACACAAGTGGGAACCCACAGTGTGTAACACAGCTAGAGCAGTAACACAGTGTGTAACACAGCTAGAGCAGTAACACAGTGTGTAACACAGCTAGAGCAGTAACACAGTGTGTAACACAGCTAGAGCAGTAACACAGTATGTAACACAGCTAGAGCAGTAACACAGTGTGTAACACAGCTAGAGCAGTAACACAGTGTGTAACACAGCTAGAGCAGTAACACAGTGTGTAACACAGCTAGAGCAGTAACACAGTGTGTAACACAGCTAGAGCAGTAACACAGTGTGTAACACAGCTAGAGCAGTAACACAGTGTGTAACACTGCTAGAGCAGTAACACAGTGTGTAACACAGCTAGAGCAGTAACACAGTATGTAACACAGCTAGAGCAGTAACACAGTGTGTAACACAGCTAGAGCAGTAACACAGTATGTAACACAGCTAGAGCAGTAACACAGTGTGTAACACAGCTAGAGCAGTAACACAGTGTGTAACACAGCTAGAGCAGTAACACAGTGTGTAACACAGCTAGAGCAGTAACACAGTGTGTAACACAGCTAGAGCAGTAACACAGTGTGTAACACAGCTAGAGCAGTAACACAGTGTGTAACACAGCTAGAGCAGTAACACAGTGTGTAACACAGCTAGAGCAGTAACACAGTGTGTAACACAGCTAGAGCAGTAACACAGTGTGTAACACTGCTAGAGCAGTAACACAGTGTGTAACACTGCTAGAGCAGTAACACAGTGTGTAACACAGCTAGAGCAGTAACACAGTGTGTAACACTGCTAGAGCAGTAACACAGTGTGTAACACAGCTAGAACAGTAACACAGTGTGTAACACTGCTAGAGCAGTAACACAGTGTGTAACACTGCTAGAGCAGTAACACAGTGTGTAACACAGCTAGAGCAGTAACACAGTGTGTAACACTGCTAGAGCAGTAACACAGTGTGTAACACTGCTAGAGCAGTAACACAGTGTGTAACACTGCTAGAGCAGTAACACAGTGTGTAGCACAGCTAGAGCAGTAACACAGTGTGTAACACTGCTAGAGCAGTAACACAGTGTGTAACACAGCTAGAACAGTAACACAGTGTGTAACACTGCTAGAGCAGTAACACAGTGTGTAACACAGCTAGAGCAGTAACACAGTGTGTAACACAGCTAGAGCAGCAACACAGTGTGTAACACAGCTAGAGCAGTAACACAGTGTGTAACACTGCTAGAGCAGTAACACAGTGTGTAACACAGCTAGAGCAGTAACACAGTGTGTAACACAGCTAGAGCAGCAACACAGTGTGTAACACTGCTAGAGCAGTAACACAGTGTGTAACACAGCTAGAGCAGTAACACAGTGTGTAACACTGCTAGAGCAGTAACACAGTGTGTAACACAGCTAGAGCAGTAACACAGTGTGTAACACTGCTAGAGCAGTAACACAGTGTGTAACACAGCTAGAGCAGTAACACAGTGTGTAACACAGCTAGAGCAGTAACACAGTGGGAACCCACAGTGTGTAACACAGCTAGAGCAGTAACACAGTGGGAACCCACAGTGTGTAACACAGCTAGAGCAGTAACACAGTGTGTAACACTGCTAGAGCAGTAACACAGTGTGTAACACAGCTAGAGCAGTAACACAGTGTGTAACACTGCTAGAGCAGTAACACAGTGTGTAACACTGCTAGAGCAGTAACACAGTGTGTAACACTGCTAGAGCAGTAACACAGTGTGTAACACAGCTAGAGCAGTAACACAGTGTGTAACACAGCTAGAGCAGTAACACAGTGTGTAACACAGCTAGAGCAGTAACACAGTGTGTAACACTGCTAGAGCAGTAACACAGTGTGTAACACAGCTAGAGCAGTAACACAGTGTGTAACACAGCTAGAGCAGTAACACAGTGTGTAACACAGCTAGAGCAGTAACACAGTGTGTAACACAGCTAGAGCAGTAACACAGTGTGTAACACTGCTAGAGCAGTAACACAGTGTGTAACACAGCTAGAGCAGTAACACAGTGTGTAACACTGCTAGAGCAGTAACGCAGTGTGTAACACAGCTAGAGCAGTAACACAGTGTGTAACACTGCTAGAGCAGTAACACAGTGTGTAACACTGCTAGAGCAGTAACACAGTGTGTAACACTGCTAGAGCAGTAACACAGTGTGTAACACAGCTAGAGCAGTAACACAGTGTGTAACACTGCTAGAGCAGTAACACAGTGTGTAACACAGCTAGAGCAGTAACACAGTGTGTAACACTGCTAGAGCAGTAACACAGTGTGTAACACTGCTAGAGCAGTAACACAGTGTGTAACACAGCTAGAGTAGTAACACAGTGTGTAACACTGCTAGAGCAGTAACACAGTGTGTAACACAGCTAGAGCAGTAACACAGTGTGTAACACAGCTAGAGCAGTAACACAGTGTGTAACACAGCTAGAGCAGTAACACAGTGTGTAACACTGCTAGAGCAGTAACACAGTGTGTAACACTGCTAGAGCAGTAACACAGTGTGTAACACAGCTAGAGCAGTAACACAGTGTGTAACACAGCTAGAGCAGTAACACAGTGTGTAACACAGCTAGAGCAGTAACACAGTGTGTAACACTGCTAGAGCAGTAACACAGTGTGTAACACAGCTAGAGCAGTAACACAGTGTGTAACACAGCTAGAGCAGTAACACAGTGTGTAACACAGCTAGAGCAGTAACACAGTGTGTAACACAGCTAGAGCAGTAACACAGTGTGTAACACAGCTAGAGCAGTAACACAGTGTGTAACACAGCTAGAGCAGTAACACAGTGTGTAACACAGCTAGAGCAGTAACACAGTGTGTAACACTGCTAGAGCAGTAACACAGTGTGTAACACAGCTAGAGCAGTAACACAGTGTGTAACACAGCTAGAGCAGTAACACAGTGTGTAACACAGCTAGAGCAGCAACACAGTGTGTAACACAGCTAGAGCAGTAACACAGTGTGTAACACAGCTAGAGCAGTAACACAGTGTGTAACACAGCTAGAGCAGTAACACAGTGTGTAACACTGCTAGAGCAGTAACACAGTGTGTAACACAGCTAGAGCAGTAACACAGTGTGTAACACAGCTAGAGCAGTAACACAGTGTGTAACACAGCTAGAGCAGTAACACAGTGTGTAACACAGCTAGAGCAGTAACACAGTGTGTAACACAGCTAGAGCAGTAACACAGTGTGTAACACAGCTAGAGCAGTAACACAGTGTGTAACACAGCTAGAGCAGTAACACAGTGGGAACCCACAGTGTGTAACACAGCTAGAGCAGTAACACAGTGGGAACCCACAGTGTGTAACACAGCTAGAGCAGTAACACAGTGTGTAACACTGCTAGAGCAGTAACACAGTGTGTAACACAGCTAGAGCAGTAACACAGTGTGTAACACTGCTAGAGCAGTAACACAGTGTGTAACACTGCTAGAGCAGTAACACAGTGTGTAACACTGCTAGAGCAGTAACACAGTGTGTAACACAGCTAGAGCAGTAACACAGTGTGTAACACAGCTAGAGCAGTAACACAGTGTGTAACACAGCTAGAGCAGTAACACAGTGTGTAACACAGCTAGAGCAGTAACACAGTGTGTAACACAGCTAGAGCAGTAACACAGTGTGTAACACAGCTAGAGCAGTAACACAGTGTGTAACACAGCTAGAGCAGTAACGCAGTGTGTAACACAGCTAGAGCAGTAACACAGTGTGTAACACTGCTAGAGCAGTAACACAGTGTGTAACACAGCTAGAGCAGTAACACAGTGTGTAACACTGCTAGAGCAGTAACGCAGTGTGTAACACAGCTAGAGCAGTAACACAGTGTGTAACACTGCTAGAGCAGTAACACAGTGTGTAACACTGCTAGAGCAGTAACACAGTGTGTAACACTGCTAGAGCAGTAACACAGTGTGTAACACAGCTAGAGCAGTAACACAGTGTGTAACACTGCTAGAGCAGTAACACAGTGTGTAACACAGCTAGAGCAGTAACACAGTGTGTAACACTGCTAGAGCAGTAACACAGTGTGTAACACTGCTAGAGCAGTAACACAGTGTGTAACACAGCTAGAGTAGTAACACAGTGTGTAACACTGCTAGAGCAGTAACACAGTGTGTAACACAGCTAGAGCAGTAACACAGTGTGTAACACAGCTAGAGCAGTAACACAGTGTGTAACACAGCTAGAGCAGTAACACAGTGTGTAACACTGCTAGAGCAGTAACACAGTGTGTAACACTGCTAGAGCAGTAACACAGTGTGTAACACAGCTAGAGCAGTAACACAGTGTGTAACACAGCTAGAGCAGTAACACAGTGTGTAACACAGCTAGAGCAGTAACACAGTGTGTAACACTGCTAGAGCAGTAACACAGTGTGTAACACAGCTAGAGCAGTAACACAGTGTGTAACACAGCTAGAGCAGTAACACAGTGTGTAACACAGCTAGAGCAGTAACACAGTGTGTAACACAGCTAGAGCAGTAACACAGTGTGTAACACAGCTAGAGCAGTAACACAGTGTGTAACACAGCTAGAGCAGTAACACAGTGTGTAACACAGCTAGAGCAGTAACACAGTGTGTAACACTGCTAGAGCAGTAACACAGTGTGTAACACAGCTAGAGCAGTAACACAGTGTGTAACACAGCTAGAGCAGTAACACAGTGTGTAACACAGCTAGAGCAGTAACACAGTGTGTAACACAGCTAGAGCAGTAACACAGTGTGTAACACAGCTAGAGCAGTAACACAGTGTGTAACACAGCTAGAGCAGTAACACAGTGTGTAACACTGCTAGAGCAGTAACACAGTGTGTAACACAGCTAGAGCAGTAACACAGTGTGTAACACAGCTAGAGCAGTAACACAGTGTGTAACACAGCTAGAGCAGTAACACAGTGTGTAACACAGCTAGAGCAGTAACACAGTGTGTAACACAGCTAGAGCAGTAACACAGTGTGTAACACAGCTAGAGCAGTAACACAGTGTGTAACACTGCTAGAGCAGTAACACAGTGTGTAACACTGCTAGAGCAGTAACACAGTGTGTAACACAGCTAGAGCAGTAACACAGTGTGTAACACAGCTAGAGCAGTAACACAGTGTGTAACACTGCTAGAGCAGTAACACAGTGTGTAACACAGCTAGAGCAGTAACACAGTGTGTAACACAGCTAGAGCAGTAACACAGTGTGTAACACTGCTAGAGCAGTAACACAGTGTGTAACACAGCTAGAGCAGTAACACAGTGTGTAACACTGCTAGAGCAGTAACACAGTGTGTAACACAGCTAGAGCAGTAACACAGTGTGTAACACAGCTAGAGCAGTAACACAGTGTGTAACACAGCTAGAGCAGTAACACAGTGTGTAACACAGCTAGAGCAGTAACACAGTGTGTAACACAGCTAGAGCAGTAACACAGTGGGGAAAGTCAACAATATGTAGGTACACTGTTACATAAGTCACTGCTGGAGCAGTCAGTATATCACTGCTAGAGGTTATAACATCACTGCTCTAACTAACTACTAATAACACAACCCTCAGTAACCAACTTGTAATTATTGTTTTTTTTCATTTCGGGAAAAGTTACAATTAAAAATAAAAGAATTATGGAAGTAATTTTGTTTACTAAGACAATATATTAATTCCTTGAAAATTTTTAGTTGAAATTTTAAAATAAACTAAAAATTAAACTTGAAAAAAAGGAATATTATATTGAAATTATTGAGTCTAATTAGAAAGTAGATCTTAAAAATATTTAATGAAATGGGCAGGGATACCTTTAGACTCAAGACCTGAGGTTGTTACCACCTGCAGCTCACAACACTGCCATCCCCACGAGCCCCCCTGGGGCGGGGCAGATGGCAGACCAGAGGCCTAGCTTCTTCCTACGAGCCCCGTGAGGGAGGGGAATGTGGCTAGGCCTGGGGACAGTTGGTCCCAAAGATGAGGAGGTACTTGTACCTCCTCCCATGGGAGACTTAAGTCTCGAGACACTCCCCAGATAGGGAGCCAAGGCCGGGTCACCACTACTTGGAAAAGACCCGGGCCGGGAGAATACCGCCGAAAAAAAAAATACCTTTAAATTATATAGTTTACTTTTAAATTATATAATTAAATGAGTAAGTTTACCTTAAGGTGAAATAAGAAAAAATGCCTTAAAATTATTGAATGAATAAACAAATCTACCATAAAATTACTGAATAAAATAAGCAAATCTACCATAAAATTATTGAATGTAAAATAAAAGTGTACCCTAAAATTATTGGTTAAAATAAGTCTACCACTTTTTTTTACATAATTGGGGAAACTATAATATTTCGTAGTATCTATTATTTATTATTAAAGATTCGCCGGTATTCTCCCGGCCCGGGCCTTTTCCAAGTGGTGGCCCGGCCTTGGCTCCCTCTTTATGGAGTGTCTGAGACCTAAGTCTCCCATGGGAAGAGGCACAAGTACCTCCTCATCTTTGGGACCAACTGTCCCCAGGCCTAGAAGCTAGGCCTCTCTGGTCTGCCATCCCCGCCCCATGGCGGCTAATGGGAATGACAGTCTTGTGAGCTACAAGCTCGGGCTCAGGCACCTACCCTGCCCTAGAAGGGCTGGGCATGGTGTCGATGTCATAATATTGTAAATACTAATTTGACTTTATATGCTCTGAAAGGTGTGTCCATGTGCGTAATAATAATAATAATAATAATAATAATAATAATAATAATAATAATAATAATAATAATAATAATAATAATAATAATAATAATAATAATAATAATAATATACTTTAAGACATTAACGTACTCAGCTTTAATGACCCTCGTGTAGTAGATAGGATTTAAACTTAATAAAGCAATCAACTAAAACCCGAAAAAATATAAAATTATAATAAGAAAAATACAAGTAAGTCATGTTGATAAGTGAGTGTATGTTTGTGTATGAAGGAAGCTGTGTATACTTACATACACCAAGGGTGCACATATGTACGTTAGGGTTACAGGTACACACGCACATTATTAACGTACGCTAATGCATGTGCGTGTTCCCAACAATTTTACAGTCGAATATATGAGGGTCGTGTGTGCACATGAACAACGTACATGGGTGAGGTACGTGTGTGTACACGGTTCTGTGCACTCAAAATTAACTTTTTTGAACTTCAAACGTACCGTGTGTAGTACCTATGTGCGTGTTTGTATGTACGTGAACGCTACACTAGCATGTACGCGAACCCTGCGCTAGCGTGTCTGTGAACGCTGCTTGCGTGCACGGGAGTTGTGCAACTACTAGTGCTTACTGGCGAGAGAAATGCACACGGTGTGTGTGTGTACATGTGTGTGTGTGTGTGTGTGTGTGTGTGTGTGTGTATGTGTGTGTGTGTGTGTGTGTGTGTGTGTGTGTGTGTTTGTGTGTGTGTGTGTGTGTGTGTGTGTGTGTGTGTGTGTGTGTGTGTGTGTGTGTGTGTGTGTGTGTGTGTGTGTGTGTGTGTGTGTGTGTGTGTGTGTGTGTGTGTGCGTGTGTGTGTGCGAACGCATGTCTTGCCACAAACCTGGTTCTGTGAGTAAATGAAGTATGTGTACATGTGGCAAGTGCATACGTACATGATGACATAGTACATGAAACACACACACACACACACACACACACACACACACACACACACACACACACACACACACACACACACACACACACACACACACACACACACACACACACACACACACACACACACACACACACACACACACACACACACACACACACACACACACACACACACACACACGTTAGGCCCATATTGGAATATGCAGCGCCAGTTTGGAACCCTCACCTAGCCAAGCATGTAAGGAAACTAGAGAAAGTGCAAAGGTTTGCAACAAGACTGGTCCCAGAGCTAAGAGGTATGTCCTACGAGGAGAGGTTAAGGGAAATCGACCTGACGACACTGGAAGAGAGGAGTTAGGGAGGATATGATAACGACATATAAAATACTGAGAGGTAAAGACAAGGTGGACAGACAGGATGTTCCAGAGATGGGACACAGCAACAAGGGGTCACAGTTGGAAGCTGAAGACTCAGATAAATCACAGGGATGTTAGGAAGTATTTCTTCAGCCACAGAGTTGTCAGGAAGTGGAATAGTCTGCGTAGTGAAGTAGTGGAGGGAGGATCCATACATAGCTTAAAGAAGAGGTATGATAAAGCTCACGGAGCTGGAAGAGTGACTGGGTAGCGGCCAGTTGAAGAGGCGGGGCCAGGAGCTGTGAATCAACCCCCGCAACCACAACTAGGTGAGTACAACTAGGTGAGTACACACACACACACACACACAAACGTCAGTACTTCACACAAGGATGGTATTGATTCACTCCTGCACAGGGTGAGTTTATAACACTGTGCGGCAACACTACTCTCAGCACATTTCAATAATGTACACACGCACCTGGTGTACGTGGTCGCTTCTGTGTACACCTGCTGTACTTGTGCGTTTGTCAGAATAAAACACAAGAAGAACAGTTATAGTTCACAACGAATTATAGGTTGTGTTATCAGCTGAGCTTTAAGAACACACCTTGTGTGTGTGTGTGTGTGTGTGCGTGTGTGTGTGTGTGTGTGTGTGTGTGTGTGTGTGTGTGTGTGTGTGTGTGTGTGTGTGTGTGTGTGTGTGTGTGTGTGTGTGTGTGTGTGTATGTATGTGTATGTGTGTGTACTCACCTAGTTGAGGTTGCAGGGGTCGAGTCCAAGCTCCTGGCCCCGCCTCTTCACTGGTCGCTACTAGGTCACTCTCCCTGAACCATGAGCTTTATCATACCTCTGCTTAAAGCTATGTATGGATCCTGCCTCCACTACGTCGCTTCCCAAACTATTCCACTTCCTGACTACTCTGTGGCTGAAGAAATACTTCCTAACATCCCTTTGATTCATCTGTGTCTTCAGCTTCCAACTGTTTCCCCGTGTTGCTGTGTCCAGTCTCTGGAACATCCTGTCTTTGTCAACCTTGTCAATTCCTCTCAGTATTTTGTAAGTCGTTATCATGTCCCCCCTATCTCTCCTGTCCTCCAGTGTCGTCAGGTTGATTTCCCTTAACCTCGCCTCATAGGACATACCTCTTAACTCTGGGACCAGTCTTGTTGCAAACCTTTGCAATTTCTCTAGTTTCTTTACATGCTTGGCTAGGTGTGGGTTCCAAACTGGTGCCGCATACTCCAATATGGGCCTAACGTACACGGTGTACAGGGTCCTGAACGATTCCTTATTAAGATGTCGGAATGCTGTTCTGAGGTTTGCTAGGCGCCCATATGCTGCAGCAGTTATTTGGTTGATGTGCGCTTCAGGAGATGTGCCTGGTGTTATACTCACCCCAAGATCTTTTTCCTTGAGTGATGTTTGTAGTCTCTGGCCCCCTAGACTGTACTCCGTCTGCGGTCTTCTTTGCCCTTCCCCAATCCTCATGACTTTGCACTTGGTGGGATTGAACTCCAGGAGCCAGTTGCTGGACCAGGTCTGCAGCCTATCCAGATCCCTTTGTAGTTCTGCCTGGTCTTCGATCGACTGAACTCTTCTCATCAACTTCACGTCATCTGCAAACAGGGACACCTCGGAGTTTATTCCTTCCGTCATGTCGTTCACAAATACCAGAAACAGCACTGGTCCTAGGACTGACCCCTGTGGGACCCCGCTGGTCACAGGTGCCCACTCTGACACCTCGCCACGTACCATTACTCGCTGCTGTCTTCCTGACAAGTATTCCCTGATCCATTGCAGTGCCTTCCCTGTTATCCCTGCTTGGTCCTCCAGTTTTTGCACTAATCTCTTGTGTGGTACAGTCCAAGAAAATGCAATCCACCCACCCCTCTCTCTCTTGTCTTACTGCTGTCACCATGTCATAGAACTCCAGTAGGTTTGTGACACAGGATTTCCCGTCTCTGAAACCATGTTGTCTGCTGGTGATGATATCATTCCTTTCTAGATGTTCCACCATTCTTCTCCTGACAATCTTTTCCATGATTTTGCATGCTATACATGTCAGTGACACTGGTCTGTAGTTTAGTGCTTCATGTCTGTCTCCTTTTTTAAAGATTGGGACCACATTTGCAGTCTTCCATGCCTCAGGCAATCTCCCTGTTTCGATAGATGTATTGAATATTGTTGTTAGGGGTACACATAGCGCCTCTGCTCCCTCTCTCAATACCCATGGGGAGATGTTATCTGGCCCCATTGCCTTTGAGGTATCTAGCTCACTCAGAAGCCTCTTCACTTCTTCCTCGGTTGTGTGCACTGTGTCTAGCACATGGTGGTGTGCCCCACCTCTCCGTCTTTCTGGAGCCCCTTTTGTCTCCTCTGTGAACACTTCTTTGAATCTCTTGTTGAGTCCCTCACATACTTCACGGTCATTTCTTGTTGTCTCTCCTCCTTCCTTCCTTAGTCTGATTACCTGGTCCTTGACTGTTGTTTTCCTCCTGATGTGGCTGTACAACAGTTTCGGGTCAGATTTGGCTTTCGCTGCTATGTCATTTTCATATTGTCTTTGGGCCTCCCTTCTTATCTGTGCATATTCGTTTCTGGCTCTACGACTGCTCTCCTTATTCTCCTGGGTCCTTTGCCTTCTATATTTCTTCCATTCCCTATCACACTTGGTTTTTGCCTCCCTGCACCTTTGGGTAAACCATGGGCTCATCCTGGCTTTTTCATTATTCCTGTTACCCTTGGGTACAAACCTCTCCTCAGCCTCCTTGCATTTTGTTGCTAAATATTCCATCATCTCATTAACTGGCTTCCCTGCCAGTTCTCTGTCCCACTGAACCCCGTTCAGGAAGTTCCTCATTCCTGTGTAGTCCCCTTTCTTGTAGTTTGGCTTCATTCGTCCTGGCCTTCCTGCTTCTCCCTCCACTTGTAGCTCTACTGTGTATTCGAAGCTTAAAACCACATGGTCACTGGCCCCAAGGGGTCTTTCATATGTGATGTCCTCGATATCTGCACTACTCAAGGTGAACACTAAGTCCAGCCTTGCTGGTTCATCCTCTCCTCTCTCTCTTGTAGTGTCCCTTACGTGTTGGTACATGAAGTTTTCCAGTACCACCTCCATCATCTTAGCCCTCCATGTATCTTGGCTCCCATGTGGCTCCAAGTTCTCCCAATCGATCTCCTTGTGGTTAGTCACCCATGATCAGGAGCTTTGCCCTGCATGCATGAGCTCTTCTGACCACTCTAGCCAGTGTGTCAACCATCGCTCTATTGCTCTCGTCGTACTCTTGCCTTGGCCTCCTGCTGTTCTGTGGTGGGTTATACATCACTGCTATTACCACCTTGGGACCTCCAGAGTGAAGCGTTCCCGCTATGTAATCACTTTCTTCTCCACTGTCTCCTCTCTCCAACTCATAAAAATTCCAGCGATTTTTGATCAGCAACGCCACTCCTCCACCCCCCCCTGTTCCCTCTGTCTTTCCTCAGGATTTGGTATCCCGTTGGAAAGATGGCATCTGTTATCATACCTGTAAGCTTGGTTTCTGTGTGTGTGTGTATGTGTGTGTGTGTGTGTGTGTGTGTGTGTGTGTGTGTGTGTGTGTGTGTGTGTGTGTGTGTGTGTGTGTGTGTGTGTGTGTGTGTGAGAGAGTGTGTGTGTGTGTGTGTGTGTGTGTGTGTGTGTGTGTGTGTGTGTGTGTGTGTGTGTGTGTGTGTGTGTGTGTGTGTGTGTGTGTGTGTGTGTGTGTACTCGCCTATATGTGATTGCAGGGGTCGAGACTCAGCTCCTGGCCCCGTGTGTGTGTGTGTGTGTGTGCGTGTGTGTGTGTACTCACCTATATGTGGTTGCAGGGGTCGAGAAATAGCTCCTGGCCCCGCTTCTTCACTGGTCGATACTAATTCACTCTCTCCCTGCTCCATGAGCTTTATCATACCTCTTCTTAAAGCTATGCATGGAACTTGCTTCCACAAGTTCACTCTCCAGATTATTCCATTTCCTGACAACTCTAAGGCTAACGGAATACTTCCTAACATCCCAATGACTCATCTAGGTTTTCAGCTTCCAAATGTGTCCCCTTGTTCGTATATCCCATCTCTGAAACATTCGAGCACTGTCTACCTTGTCAATTCCTATCAGTATTTTATACGTTGTTATCATGTCCCCCCTAGCCCACCTATCCTCTAGTGTCATTAGATTGAGTTCCTTTAACCTCTCCTCATAAGACATACCCTTCAGTTCCGGGACTAATCGTGTTGCAAATTTTTGCACTTCCTCCAATTTCGTGACGTGTTTGACTAGGTTAGGGTTCCATCCTGGTGCTGCATACTCCAGTATAGGCCTGACGTACATGGTGTACAATGTCGTGAATGGCTCCTTACTTAGATGTCTAAACGCTAATCTCAGGTTTGCCAATTGCCCATATGATGCAGCAGTTATTTGATTCATGTGTGCCTCAGGGGACATGTTCGTGTATGTGTGTGTGTGTGTGTGTGTGTGTGTGTGTGTGTGTGTGTGTGTGTGTGTGTGTGTGTGTGTGTGTGTGTGTGTGTGTGTGTGTGTGTGTGTGCGTGTGTGTGTGTGTGTGTCTGTGTGTGTGTGAGTGTGGAGAATGTGACCTTGGTTATGTCCAAACAGACGCGTACACGCATGCAGACACACACACAAACACACACACACACATCAGCGAAGAGGCGGGGCCAGGAGCTATGAATCGACTCGTGCAACCACAAAAATCTGAGTACAGATAGGTGAGTACACAGGATAGGTAGACAGGAGAGTACATCAAGGTACTGGAGGACTGAGGTGTTACAGCACCTGAGGCTCGACCTCAGGTGCTGTAACACCTCAAACACAGGTGTTCCTGGAAAGTCTAAGACATAGGTTACCAGTGTTATTAAAGAGTGAGACAATGTAATCTGATGAGAAATGTCATCAGATTACATTGAGTGCAGAAATACTTGACAAATATGCGAAGAAAGGCGTAAAGATGTGTAAGAAATGTGTAAAAATATGTAAAAATGCGTAATATATGTATAAGAAATGCGTAAGAAATAAATAAAAAATGCGTAAGAAATATGTAAGAAATAAATAAGAAATGCGTAAGAAATACGTAAAAGTGTGTAAGAAATGCGCAAGGAATGTGAGAAACACAAAGGTATAAGAAATAAGTAAGCAATGTGAAAGTAATGCGTAGGAAATACGTAAGAAATGCATAGGAACTGCGTAAGATGAGCGTGAGAAATGCGTGTAAAGATTACCTTGCGGGTCTTGCTAGTGATGCGGGTGACGGGCGGAGCATTGTTGAAGATGGGCGGCTGGTCCTGGCGGTCCTCTACCAACACGGACACGCCCACGCACACGATGTTCCGCGTGTCGAACTCCTCATTTGTGTAGGGATTCTGAAGGAAAGAACGGCAAGACCTTAGTGCTGTGCTCAAAGAAAACGGGAAGACGTCAACGCTGTGCTCAAAGAAAACGGGAAGACGGCAACGCTGTGCTCAAAGAAAACGGGGAGACGTCAACGCTGTGCTCAAAGAAAACGGGAATACGTCAACGCTGTGCTCATGAAAACGGGAATACGTCAACGGTGTGCTCAAAGAAAACGGGAATACGTCAACGCGAAGACGGGAAGACCTAAACGCCGGAGTCAAAGAACATGGATGACGATGATTTCATTACACACACATACACATTTTTAATATATATACATATATATATATATATATATATATATATATATATATATATATATATATACATATATATATATATATATATATATATATCGTGCCGAATATGTAAAACTGGTCAATTAGCAAGAACTTATTTAAAATTAAGTCCTTTGTAAAAATTTATCTTATACGTTTGAAGATATATTTTTTCATTGATGTTAATGTAAAAAAAATTAATTTTGCACCAAAAGAATCTTAGAAAACTTACCTAACCTTATTCTAACAAGCTCAATTTATTTTAGCCTAATCCTACTAAATATATTTTAAAAACGTTTACAGTAATTTAATACTAAACAAACACAATGAAATATATTTTTCTCGTTAGGTTTAGAATGATTTTGGCGAAATTATTGCATACACAAATTTTCGCTTGTCTTATATGGCAAGATGAGCGTTGCTATTTAAGCCAAGATCGCAAGTCCTGCCAATTCGGCACGACATACATACATTTTATATATATATATATATATATATATATATATATATATATATATATATATATATATATATATATATATATATATATATATATATATATATAATTTGGACAGATCCTAGAAGAAAGTAAACACACTTTCAGTATACGCCAAGTGCGTTAAAACAGTAGGAATTGCGTCAAACAATACTAATCAAAAAATAGTTTCGACTGCTGGTGTTTCTTTTTATACTGCCAAACAAACTACTACTGCCACGATTGAGCCTTGTGTGTGTACTCACCTAATTGTGGTTGCAGGGGTCGAGACTCAGCTCCTGGCCCCGTGTGTGTGTGTGTGTGTGTGTGTGTGTAAACCCAAACCCGAGTTATGTGTACTCCTGGCCCCTCCTAGACCTCTTTGATCTGCCTCATTAACTTCTGGCCTCTTGAGCCTTATCATATCTACTCTTGAAGCTGTGTGTGGAGCTTACCTCCACCAACACTGCCTCATCTAAGATATTTCACTTTTCAATCAACCTAAGATTAAACAAATACTTCCTTACGTATCTGTGGCTGACGTGTGTCTACAGCTTCCATCTGTGTCCCTGTGATCCTGGTCCTCGTAATTCAAATAGTCTGTCTCTATCTGTCCCATCAATTCCTGAAGCAACCGAACATCTCAGATTCGCTTCCTTTAACTTCTCATAGTACATTCCTCCAGTTCTGGTACTAAACTGGTTATAAACCATTGAAACTTGCTGAGTTTACTCATGTGCTTGACTAGATGTGGGCTCCATGCTGGCGCCGCGTACTCAATAATTATCCTAACATATGTCGTGTATCAGGTTTTGCGGGATTTTTTTAATTTACATTTATCAATGTTACTCTGAGGTCTCCAAACCTGGCATATAACACTGACGTTATACAGTTTACATGTATTTTTGACTATATGCTTAGTGTTATGTTCAACCCTAGATATTTGTACTTTCTCTACGCCCATAATGTACTCTCTTCCCGGTCTTCCCTCATCTCGATTTCGCCTAAAATCTTGCATTTGTTGGGATTGACCTCGAGAAGCCATGTGTTTGACCGCATCTGCGGTCACTGTAGGTCTGGCTCCGAACAGGAGCTCAATTAGCGCAGTATAATGACACAACATTAACCCTGAGAACAGTGTAGGAGAGACGTCACCTCTTGCAACTACCACTAACATCTGACGTACTTCCTTAGTCATAAATGACCTCAAATTTATATTTATATTCATGGCAGTTAATTGAAAGTTTCTGATGTTTCTCTCATCCAAATAAAAATAAATTATATATATTAACAGCTGTTGTTACACAGTTTGAGGAATAATCAAGAAACTCAACTTTTTTAGGCAAAAATATCACAAGTGGACTTAAATGTATTTAGTTACATCGTTAAATTTATATGAACAATGGTTATGAATGTTTATAGAGAGTTAACATGCACAAGTTACTGTTTATTTAATAATTTTGGATGTATTAATGTTGAGTTGTTGCGGTGTTATTGATGAAGATGAAGAACTTCTCTGTTATGCCGAAGAACAGAAAATTAGAACAAACAATAGAACAGAAATAGTAACAAATTAAAACGAAGAATGCAAGAAGATGGGGTGTGGGGGTGAGGGGAATGTGGGGGTGAGGGGAATGTGGTGGTGAGGGGAATGTGGGGGTGAGGGGAATGTGGGGGTGAGGGGAATGTGGGGGTGAGGGGAATGTGGGGGTGAGGGGAATATGGTGGTGAGGGGAATGTGGGGGTGAGGGGAATGTGGTGGAGAGGGGAGTGTGGTGGCGAGGGGAGTGTGGTGGTGAGGGGAATGTGGGGGTGATGGGAATGTGGTGGTGAGGGGAATGTGGGGGTGAGGGGAATGTGGGGGTGAGGGGAATGTGGGGGTGAGAGGAATGTGGGGGTGAGGGGAATGTTGTGGTGAGGGGAGTGTGGTGGTGAGAGGAGTGTGGTGGTGAGGGGAATGTGGGGGTGAGGGGAATGTGGGGGTGAGGGGAATGTGGGGGTGAGGGGAATGTGGGGGTGAGGGGAATGTGGGGGGGAGGGGAATGTGGTGGTGAGGGGAATGTGGGGGTGAGGGGAATGTGGGGGTGAGGGGAATGTGGGGGTGAGGGGAATGTGGTGGAGAGGGGAGTGTGGTGGGGAGGGGAGTGTGGGGGTGAGAGGAATGTGGGTGTGAGGGGAATGTGGGTGTGAGGGGAATGTGGGGGTGAGGGGAATGTGGTGGTGAGGGGAATGTGGGGGTGAGGGGAATGTGGTGGTGAGGGGATTGTTGGGGTGAGGGGAATGTGTGGGTGAGGGGAATGTGGGGGTGAGGGGAGTGTGGTGGTGAGGGGAGTGTGGGGGTGAGGGGAATGTGGGGGTGAGGGGAATGTGGTGGTGAGGGGAATGTTGGGGTGAGGGGAATGTGTGGGTGAGGGGAGTGTGTGGGGGTGTTGTTGGGTGCAAGTGTTAGCAACTGCTCCCTGGAGGACACATGCATCACTCATGACACACACCTGCAGTGTAGCCACACCCATCCACTCTCACAACAATTTAATTTAATCCAGTACAATAAAATACGCCATTGTCTGCAACATTTCCTTAATAATATATATATATATATATATATATATATATATATATATATATATATATATATATATATATATATATATATATATATATATATATATATATATATATATATATATATATATATATGTATATATTGTCAAGTACAAAGCATCTTTTTTGATATTAATGTTTTTCTTCAGGAAGTTGGTTCTCGGTATTTGCTACCGAGGTCCTGGATTTAAATTCGAATGTCGTTTTGCAGAGTCGAAATTTCATTCTCGGTTGTAGATGTGTTTATCTTGACTTATGAGTCTGTGTAATATTGTTAAGATGAGGTGTTGCTACATCTTGGAACACCTCCGTCGAAGTCTGCAACAACGTTGTGCAACTGTTCAATATATCGAACACTAATGAAGGAGACACAGGTGCAGTACCTGGGTATCTTTAATGATGAGACGCTTCGCCGGCGGTAGCCGGCTTTCCCAACCTAATTCAGAAGTGACTTTTACATTGAAGATAGTGGAAGACGTGGAAAGATAATTTGAAGGTAATAATGTTGGTAAAAATAACGACAATATGTTAGGTAAAGGGACTCAAGTGCAGCTAATGTGACATTTTATTGTGGCAACGTTTCGAAACGTTGCCACGATAAAATGTCACATTAGTTGCACTTGTGTCCTTGTACCTATCATAATTTCAAGGTGTTCATCGCCCCAGTCTTGATACAGAAGGTTATAACCAGCAGCCGCACCTTACCTTCAAATGTCTGTAACCAGTAAACAAATAACCCGCACATAGGAGAGAGGAGCTTACGACGACGTTTCGGTCCGACTTGGACCATTTACAAAGTCATAAGCTTCTTTCTCCTATGTATGCGTTATTTGTACATTGTTCCAGTCACGGTATTGTGCCTTTTTGTTCTTTGCAACCAATCATTAATTGCTCACCCACTGATCGACTATAATTGCGTCTTGGTTATCAACTTGTCGGTATTGTGCGCCATCAGTGCCATACTTGTCTGACACAACAACACCATAGTGCCTTGGGGCTGGGGACGTCTTCTACAACTAGCTTACTAAACAACTATTTAGGATGATCTACTTCCACTAGATGATCCACTTTCACTAGTGGGCCCTGCTCACCTGTGACCTCAACTCCCACTGCTTCACCTCACTTCGTCCAGAGTATAAAAGGTCTGGCTACATTCCTGTGCTTCAACCTAGAGAGACTAACAACTAACAAGGCTTATTATCGAATCACCTGAAAGCTATTAATTCTATTGTTTCCGGTATTAAATTCGCTTAAATAATCGTGTTTGCACGAAATATCTCAACAATACAGATACCCAAGTAATTCATGTGTCTTATTCATCAATTTATTGGTTTTGTATACATTTATATGATACTCCCTGGGAAGTTAAAATTAAGTTTGCATTAAGTAACTCGTAAAGTGTCTCGCGCATCTGAAACACTAGGGCAAAATTAAAAACAAAAGGAAATAATGATTTTTATCCAAAAGGTTAGGTAAGGTTCGTCAGGAAACAGCTTCTGGTCATCTGACCGAGGCCTTCCGCTGGTTTACCGGTCCACCACTTTAAAAATTATGGCCAGTTATAACCATTTCTTTTATCTATAAAATAAATTCGATGTGTTGACCAGTATTACTGATGCATGACTGCGGACGAGACATCCAGTCAATAACTACACTGTGAGTGCAGACCAGGATAGTCGCATACTTCACGTTTAGAAATGTGTTGACAAAAGCAAGCTGGAATTGGTGGCTTAGACTAGAGAGGTATCCAGTGGGACTCATGTGAGAATAGTCTTTATAAGATATGTGTAACACATTGTTATTTTTATTGACGGAACTGTTCGCCTGCGCAGCAGGCTTCATCAGATACACAGATGATTACAATACTAGAGACAGTAGAAGTAATGGAGGGTAATTCTCAGGTGATTCGTCCCTCAGCCTTGATAGGTAATCACTCTCTTAGTCGATAGCAAAGCCATGAGTCTTGTACACTGAGAGAAGAGTTGCAACCAGTGGTGGCAGCAAAGAGCAACTTCAAGCCCGCCACAAAACCTCCTGGTAATGATTATCATCAGATATTTAACCAATTCTTAGGTATAAATCTCCGCTTCTACTTTGTTGAAACTTGGTAGTCATGTTTTCATAGATGTTTATAAGCGGGTGTGAGTCAATGTAAGTTTACCAGTTAGTTCTGCAACATGTTAATGTAGCTCTTCCTGCCCGCGACGAACAAAACCTTATTTGAGAAACAGAATTAGAATAGATGATATTGTAGTTTTAGCAATAACGTCTTAAAGAGTCAAGAGTGTGACTGTTGAAGGTATTATCTATACTTTTGTTACCAACTAGAGCATCTGAAGAATAATATTATTATTAGTTTATTATTTAATGACTCGCATGTTGATACAATATAGTGTAATTGTTGTTCTTATTCTGTGATGTAGATATTTGCTGTTTCACTCTTACATAAATTGCGAATAAAAGAATCCTTACAAAACATTGCTATTTTAATTAACCTATAATATACATTCTATGTAAAAACAGTGACCTAGTTCTGTAAACAGTCTTCCAATCCCTCCTCGCCCTCAACAAAGAAATTTTGGAGTCTTCCCTGTTGGCGGAGGTGAGGGCACAGGTGAGTCCTACTCACCAGTACTCCAGTATTGTCCTCACTTGTGTAACGACTCATAAAGCCAGCTGCCCTGGCGAAAATATGTTTCTTCAATATACGTAAATGTTGTGCATGTATCTTACTGATCTACCTATCGGCAGTGTGTACCATTAATATGGTGCACCTGTTAACCGGCTCGACGAGGAGTGTTAGTGGAGGAAGGTAAGAAGGGAAGATGTTAGTAGCAGGCCTCCTGGCCCATGCTAGGCACCTCTTTCTCAAACCCAACATTTCTCACTCATATTTGTCCAGACTATTCTTAAAGCTAATGACTCTACTAGGCAGACTGTTGTTACTGTTACTGTTGTTGCTGAGGTAATGTGTTGCTGCTGAGGTAATGTGTTGCTGCTGAGGTAATGTGTTGCTGCTGAGGTAATGTGTTGCTGCTGAGGTAATGTGTTGCTGCTGAGGTAATGTGTTGTTGCTGAGGTAATGTGTTGCTGCTGAGGTAATGTGTTGCTGCTGAGGTAATGTGTTGCTGCTGAGGTAATGTGTTGCTGCTGAGGTAATGTGTTGCTGCTGAGGTAATGTGTTGTTGCTGAGATAATGTGTTGCTGCTGAGGTAATGTGTTGCTGCTGAGGTAATGTGTTGCTGCTGAGGTAATGTGTTGCTGCTGAGGTAATGTGTTGCTGCTGAGGTAATGTGTTGCTGCTGAGGTAGTGTGCTGTTGTTGCTGAGGTAATGTGTTGTTGCTGAGGTAATGTGTTGCTGCTGAGGTAATGTGTTGCTGCTGAGGTAATGTGTTGCTGCTGAGGTAATGTGTTGCTGCTGAGGTAATGTGTTGCTGCTGAGGTAATGTGTTGCTGCTGAGGTAATGTGTTGCTGCTGAGGTAGTGTGCTGTTGTTGCTGAGGTAATGTGTTGTTGCTGAGGTAATGTGTTGTTGCTGAGGTAATGTGTTGCTGCTGAGGTAATGTGTTGTTGCTGAGGTAATGTGTTGCTGCTGAGGTAATGTGTTGTTGCTGAGGTAATGTGTTGTTGCTGAGGTAATGTGTTGCTGCTGAGGTAATGTGTTGTTGCTGAGGTAATGTGTTGTTGCTGAGGTAATGTGTTGCTGCTGAGGTAATGTGTTGCTGCTGAGGTAATGTGTTGCTGCTGAGGTAATGTGTTGCTGCTGAGGTAGTGTGCTGTTGTTGCTGAGGTAATGTGTTGTTGCTGAGGTAATGTGTTGCTGCTGAGGTAATGTGTTGCTGCTGAGGTAGTGTGCTGTTGTTGCTGAGGTAATGTGTTGCTGCTGAGGTAATGTGTTGCTGCTGAGGTAATGTGTTGCTGCTGAGGTAATGTGTTGCTGCTGAGGTAATGTGTTGCTGCTGAGGTAATGTGTTGCTGCTGAGGTAGTCTGTTATTGTTGCTGAGGGAGTGTCTTGTTGTTACTGAGGTAGTGTGTTGTTGTTGCTGAGGTAGTGTGTTGTTGTTGTTGAGGTAGTTTGTTGTTGTTGCTGAGGTAGTGTGTTGTTGTTGCTGAGGTAGTGTGTTGTTGTTACTGAGGTAGTGTGTTGTTGTTGTTGAGGTAGTGTGTTGTTGTTGTTGAGGTAGTGTGTTGTTGTTGTTGAGGTAGTGTGTTGTTGTTGCTGAGGTAGTGTGTTGTTGTTGTTGAGGTAGTGTGTTGTTGTTGCTGAGGTAGTGTGTTGTTGTTGTTGAGGTAGTGTGTTGTTGTTGTTGAGGTAGTGTGTTGTTGTTGCTGAGGTAGTGTGTTGTTGTTGTTGAGGTAGTGTGTTGTTGTTGTTGAGGTAGTGTGTTGTTGTTGTTGAGGTAGTGTGTTGTTGTTGTTGAGGTAGTGTGTTGTTGTTGTTGAGGTAGTGTGTTGTTGTTGTTGAGGTAGTGCGTTGTTGTTACTGAGGTAGTGTGTTGTTGTTGTTGAGGTAGTGTGTTGTTGTTGTTGAGGTAGTGTGTTGTTGTTGTTGAGGTAGTGTGTTGTTGTTGTTGAGGTAGTGTGTTGTTGTTGTTGAGGTAGTGCGTTGTTGTTACTGAGGTAGTGTGTTGTTGTTGTTGAGGTAGTGTGTTGTTGTTGTTGAGGTAGTGTGTTGTTGTTGTTGAGGTAGTGTGTTGTTGTTACTGAGGTAGTGTGTTGTTGTTGTTGAGGTAGTGTGTTGTTGTTGTTGAGGTAGTGTGTTGTTGTTACTGAGGTAGTGTGTTGTTGTTGTTGAGGTAGTGTGTTGTTGTTGTTGAGGTAGTGTGTTGTTGTTACTGAGGTAGTGTGTTGTTGTTGTTGAGGTAGTGTGTTGTTGTTGTTGAGGTAGTGCGTTGTTGTTGTTGAGGTAGTGTGTTGTTGTTACTGAGGTAGTGTGTTGTTGTTGTTGAGGTAGTGCGTTGTTGTTGTTGAGGTAGTGTGTTGTTGTTACTGAGGTAGTGTGTTGTTGTTGTTGAGGTAGTGTGTTGTTGTTGTTGAGGTAGTGCGTTGTTGTTGTTGAGGTAGTGTGTTGTTGTTACTGAGGTAGTGTGTTGTTGTTGTTGAGGTAGTGCGTTGTTGTTGTTGAGGTAGTGTGTTGTTGTTACTGAGGTAGTGTGTTGTTGTTGTTGAGGTAGTGTGTTGTTGTTGTTGAGGTAGTGTGTTGTTGTTGTTGAGGTAGTGTGTTGTTGTTGTTGAGGTAGTGTGTTGTTGTTGTTGAGGTAGTGCGTTGTTGTTGTTGAGGTAGTGTGTTGTTGTTACTGAGGTAGTGTGTTGTTGTTACTGAGGTAGTGTGTTGTTGTTACTGAGGTAGTGTGTTGTTGTTACTGAGGTAGTGTGTTGTTGTTGTTGAGGTAGTGTGTTGTTGTTACTGAGGTAGTGTGTTGTTGTTACTGAGGTAGTGTGTTGTTGTTACTGAGGTAGTGTGTTGTTGTTACTGAGGTAGTGCGTTGTTGTTGTTGAGGTAGTGTGTTGTTGTTACTGAGGTAGTGTGTTGTTGTTGTTGAGGTAGTGTGTTGTTGTTGTTGAGGTAGTGTGTTGTTGTTACTGAGGTAGTGTGTTGTTGTTGTTGAGGTAGTGTGTTGTTGTTACTGAGGTAGTGTGTTGTTGTTACTGAGGTAGTGTGTTGTTGTTACTGAGGTAGTGTGTTGTTGTTACTGAGGTAGTGTGTTGTTGTTACTGAGGTAGTGTGTTGTTGTTACTGAGGTAGTCTGTTGTTGTTACTGAGGTAGTGTGTTGTTGTTACTGAGGTAGTGTGTTGTTGTTGTTGAGGTAGTGTGTTGTTGTTACTGAGGTAGTGTGTTGTTGTTGTTGAGGTAGTGTGTTGTTGTTGTTGAGGTAGTGTGTTGTTGTTGTTGAGGTAGTGTGTTGTTGTTGTTGAGGTAGTGTGTTGTTGTTGTTGAGGTAGTGTGTTGTTGTTGTTGAGGTAGTGTGTTGTTGTTGTTGAGGTAGTGTGTTGTTGTTGCTGAGGTAGTGTGTTGTTGTTGTTGAGGTAGTGTGTTGTTGTTACTGAGGTAGTGTGTTGTTGTTGTTGAGGTAGTGTGTTGTTGTTGTTGAGGTAGTGTGTTGTTGTTGTTGAGGTAGTGTGTTGTTGTTGTTGAGGTAGTGTGTTGTTGTTGTTGAGGTAGTGCGTTGTTGTTACTGAGGTAGTGTGTTGTTGTTACTGAGGTAGTGTGTTGTTGTTGTTGAGGTAGTGTGTTGTTGTTGTTGAGGTAGTGCGTTGTTGTTACTGAGGTAGTGTGTTGTTGTTGTTGAGGTAGTGTGTTGTTGTTGTTGAGGTAGTGCGTTGTTGTTACTGAGGTAGTGTGTTGTTGTTACTGAGGTAGTGTGTTGTTGTTGTTGAGGTAGTGTGTTGTTGTTGTTGAGGTAGTGTGTTGTTGTTGTTGAGGTAGTGTGTTGTTGTTGTTGAGGTAGTGTGTTGTTGTTGTTGAGGTAGTGTGTTGTTGTTGTTGAGGTAGTGTGTTGTTGTTGCTGAGGTAGTGTGTTGTTGTTGTTGAGGTAGTGTGTTGTTGTTACTGAGGTAGTGTGTTGTTGTTGTTGAGGTAGTGTGTTGTTGTTGTTGAGGTAGTGTGTTGTTGTTGTTGAGGTAGTGTGTTGTTGTTGTTGAGGTAGTGTGTTGTTGTTGTTGAGGTAGTGTGTTGTTGTTGTTGAGGTAGTGTGTTGTTGTTACTGAGGTAGTGTGTTGTTGTTGTTGAGGTAGTGTGTTGTTGTTACTGAGGTAGTGTGTTGTTGTTACTGAGGTAGTGTGTTGTTGTTACTGAGGTAGTGTGTTGTTGTTACTGAGGTAGTGTGTTGTTGTTGTTGAGGTAGTGTGTTGTTGTTGTTGAGGTAGTGTGTTGTTGTTGTTGAGGTAGTGCGTTGTTGTTACTGAGGTAGTGTGTTGTTGTTACTGAGGTAGTGTGTTGTTGTTGTTGAGGTAGTGTGTTGTTGTTGTTGAGGTAGTGCGTTGTTGTTACTGAGGTAGTGTGTTGTTGTTACTGAGGTAGTGTGTTGTTGTTGTTGAGGTAGTGTGTTGTTGTTACTGAGGTAGTGTGTTGTTGTTACTGAGGTAGTGTGTTGTTGTTACTGAGGTAGTGTGTTGTTGTTGTTGAGGTAGTGTGTTGTTGTTACTGAGGTAGTGTGTTGTTGTTGTTGAGGTAGTGTGTTGTTGTTACTGAGGTAGTGTGTTGTTGTTGTTGAGGTAGTCTGTTGTTGTTACTGAGGTAGTGTGTTGTTGTTGTTGAGGTAGTGTGTTGTTGTTACTGAGGTAGTGTGTTGTTGTTGTTGAGGTAGTGTGTTGTTGTTGTTGAGGTAGTGTGTTGTTGTTACTGAGGTAGTGTGTTGTTGTTACTGAGGTAGTGTGTTGTTGTTACTGAGGTAGTCTGTTGTTGTTACTGAGGTAGTGTGTTGTTGTTACTGAGGTAGTGTGTTGTTGTTACTGAGGTAGTGTGTTGTTGTTACTGAGGTAGTGTGTTGTTGTTACTGAGGTAGTGTGTTGTTGTTGTTGAGGTAGTGTGTTGTTGTTACTGAGGTAGTGTGTTGTTGTTACTGAGGTAGTGTGTTGTTGTTACTGAGGTAGTGTGTTGTTGTTACTGAGGTAGTCTGTTGTTGTTACTGAGGTAGTGTGTTGTTGTTACTGAGGTAGTGTGTTGTTGTTACTGAGGTAGTGTGTTGTTGTTACTGAGGTAGTGTGTTGTTGTTACTGAGGTAGTGTGTTGTTGTTGTTGAGGTAGTGTGTTGTTGTTACTGAGGTAGTGTGTTGTTGTTACTGAGGTAGTGTGTTGTTGTTACTGAGGTAGTGTGTTGTTGTTACTGAGGTAGTGTGTTGTTGTTACTGAGGTAGTGTGTTGTTGTTGTTGAGGTAGTGTGTTGTTGTTGTTGAGGTAGTGTGTTGTTGTTACTGAGGTAGTGTGTTGTTGTTGTTGAGGTAGTGTGTTGTTGTTGTTGAGGTAGTGTGTTGTTGTTACTGAGGTAGTGTGTTGTTGTTACTGAGGTAGTGTGTTGTTGTTGTTGAGGTAGTGTGTTGTTGTTGTTGAGGTAGTGTGTTGTTGTTACTGAGGTAGTGTGTTGTTGTTGTTGAGGTAGTGTGTTGTTGTTACTGAGGTAGTGTGTTGTTGTTGTTGAGGTAGTGTGTTGTTGTTACTGAGGTAGTGTGTTGTTGTTACTGAGGTAGTGTGTTGTTGTTGTTGAGGTAGTGTGTTGTTGTTACTGAGGTAGTGTGTTGTTGTTGTTGAGGTAGTGTGTTGTTGTTACTGAGGTAGTGTGTTGTTGTTGTTGAGGTAGTGTGTTGTTGTTGTTGAGGTAGTGTGTTGTTGTTGTTGAGGTAGTGTGTTGTTGTTGTTGAGGTAGTGTGTTGTTGTTGTTGAGGTAGTGTGTTGTTGTTACTGAGGTAGTGTGTTGTTGTTGTTGAGGTAGTGTGTTGTTGTTGTTGAGGTAGTGTGTTGTTGTTGTTGAGGTAGTGTGTTGTTGTTGTTGAGGTAGTGTGTTGTTGTTGTTGAGGTAGTGTGTTGTTGTTACTGAGGTAGTGTGTTGTTGTTGTTGAGGTAGTGTGTTGTTGTTGTTGAGGTAGTGTGTTGTTGTTACTGAGGTAGTGTGTTGTTGTTGTTGAGGTAGTGTGTTGTTGTTGTTGAGGTAGTGTGTTGTTGTTGTTGAGGTAGTGTGTTGTTGTTGTTGAGGTAGTGTGTTGTTGTTGTTGAGGTAGTGTGTTGTTGTTGTTGAGGTAGTGTGTTGTTGTTACTGAGGTAGTGTGTTGTTGTTGTTGAGGTAGTGTGTTGTTGTTACTGAGGTAGTGTGTTGTTGTTACTGAGGTAGTGTGTTGTTGTTACTGAGGTAGTGTGTTGTTGTTACTGAGGTAGTGTGTTGTTGTTACTGAGGTAGTGTGTTGTTGTTACTGAGGTAGTGTGTTGTTGTTGTTGAGGTAGTGTGTTGTTGTTACTGAGGTAGTGTGTTGTTGTTACTGAGGTAGTGTGTTGTTGTTGTTGAGGTAGTGTGTTGTTGTTGTTGAGGTAGTGTGTTGTTGTTGTTGAGGTAGTGTGTTGTTGTTGTTGAGGTAGTGTGTTGTTGTTGTTGAGGTAGTGTGTTGTTGTTGTTGAGGTAGTGTGTTGTTGTTACTGAGGTAGTGTGTTGTTGTTGTTGAGGTAGTGTGTTGTTGTTACTGAGGTAGTGTGTTGTTGTTACTGAGGTAGTGTGTTGTTGTTACTGAGGTAGTGTGTTGTTGTTACTGAGGTAGTGTGTTGTTGTTACTGAGGTAGTGTGTTGTTGTTACTGAGGTAGTGTGTTGTTGTTGTTGAGGTAGTGTGTTGTTGTTACTGAGGTAGTGTGTTGTTGTTACTGAGGTAGTGTGTTGTTGTTGCTGAGGTAGTGTGTTGTTGTTACTGAGGTAGTGTGTTGTTGTTACTGAGGTAGTGTGTTGTTGTTGTTGAGGTAGTGTGTTGTTGTTACTGAGGTAGTGTGTTGTTGTTACTGAGGTAGTGTGTTGTTGTTGTTGAGGTAGTGTGTTGTTGTTACTGAGGTAGTGTGTTGTTGTTACTGAGGTAGTGTGTTGTTGTTGTTGAGGTAGTGTGTTGTTGTTGTTGAGGTAGTGTGTTGTTGTTACTGAGGTAGTGTGTTGTTGTTGTTGAGGTAGTGTGTTGTTGTTGTTGAGGTAGTGTGTTGTTGTTACTGAGGTAGTGTGTTGTTGTTGTTGAGGTAGTGTGTTGTTGTTGTTGAGGTAGTGTGTTGTTCTTGTTGAGGTAGTGTGTTGTTGTTGTTGAGGTAGTGTGTTGTTGTTACTGAGGTAGTGTGTTGTTGTTGTTGAGGTAGTGTGTTGTTGTTGTTGAGGTAGTGTGTTGTTGTTACTGAGGTAGTGTGTTGTTGTTGTTGAGGTAGTGTGTTGTTGTTACTGAGGTAGTGTGTTGTTGTTGAGGTAGTGTGTTGTTGTTGCTGAGGTAGTGTGTTGTTGTTGTTGAGGTAGTGTGTTGTTGTTGTTGAGGTAGTGTGTTGTTGTTGTTGAGGTAGTGTGTTGTTGTTACTGAGGTAGTGTGTTGTTGTTGTTGAGGTAGTGTGTTGTTGTTGCTGAGGTAGTGTGTTGTTGTTACTGAGGTAGTGTGTTGTTGTTGCTGAGGTAGTGTGTTGTTGTTACTGAGGTAGTGTGTTGTTGTTACTGAGGTAGTGTGTTGTTGTTGTTGAGGTAGTGTGTTGTTGTTACTGAGGTAGTGTGTTGTTGTTACTGAGGTAGTGTGTTGTTGTTGCTGAGGTAGTGTGTTGTTGTTACTGAGGTAGTGTGTTGTTGTTGCTGAGGTAGTCTGTTGTTGTTACTGAGGTAGTGTGTTGTTGTTACTGAGGTAGTGTGTTGTTGTTACTGAGGTAGTGTGTTGTTGTTGTTGAGGTAGTGTGTTGTTGTTGCTGAGGTAGTGTGTTGTTGTTACTGAGGTAGTGTGTTGTTGTTGTTGAGGTAGTGTGTTGTTGTTACTGAGGTAGTGTGTTGTTGTTGTTGAGGTAGTGTGTTGTTGTTGCTGAGGTAGTGTGTTGTTGTTACTGAGGTAGTGTGTTGTTGTTACTGAGGTAGTGTGTTGTTGTTGCTGAGGTAGTGTGTTGTTGTTGCTGAGGTAGTCTGTTGTTGTTACTGAGGTAGTGTGTTGTTGTTACTGAGGTAGTGTGTTGTTGTTGTTGAGGTAGTGTGTTGTTGTTGTTGAGGTAGTGTGTTGTTGTTGCTGAGGTAGTGTGTTGTTGTTACTGAGGTAGTGTGTTGTTGTTACTGAGGTAGTGTGTTGTTGTTGCTGAGGTAGTGTGTTGTTGTTGCTGAGGTAGTGTGTTGTTGTTACTGAGGTAGTGTGTTGTTGTTACTGAGGTAGTGTGTTGTTGTTGTTGAGGTAGTGTGTTGTTGTTACTGAGGTAGTGTGTTGTTGTTGTTGAGGTAGTGTGTTGTTGTTAAGGTAGTGTGTTGTTGTTACTGAGGTAGTGTGTTGTTGTTGCTGAGGTAGTGTGTTGTTGTTGAGGTAGTGTGTTGTTGTTACTGAGGTAGTGTGTTGTTGTTACTGAGGTAGTGTGTTGTTGTTACTGAGGTAGTGTGTTGTTGTTGCTGAGGTAGTGTGTTGTTGTTACTGAGGTAGTGTGTTGTTGTTACTGAGGTAGTGTGTTGTTGTTACTGAGGTAGTCTGTTGTTGTTGCTGAGGTAGTCTGTTGTTGTTACTGAGGTAGTGTGTTGTTGTTACTGAGGTAGTGTGTTGTTGTTACTGAGGTAGTCTGTTGTTGTTACTGAGGTAGTGTGTTGTTGTTACTGAGGTAGTGTGTTGTTGTTACTGAGGTAGTCTGTTGTTGTTGCTGAGGTAGTCTGTTGTTGTTACTGAGGTAGTCTGTTGTTGTTACTGAGGTAGTCTGTTGTTGTTGCTGAGGTAGTCTGTTGTTGTTGCTGAGGTAGTCTGTTGTTGTTACTGAGGTAGTCTGTTGTTGTTACTGAGGTAGTGTGTTGTTGTTGCTGAGGTAGTCTGTTGTTGTTACTGAGGTAGTCTGTTGTTGTTACTGAGGTAGTGTGTTGTTGTTGCTGAGGTAGTCTGTTGTTGTTACTGAGGTAGTCTGTTGTTGTTACTGAGGTAGTGTGTTGTTGTTGCTGAGGTAGTGTGTTGTTGTTACTGAGGTAGTGTGTTGTTGTTGCTGAGGTAGTGTGTTGTTGTTGCTGAGGTAGTCTGTTGTTGTTACTGAGGTAGTCTGTTGTTGTTACTGAGGTAGTGTGTTGTTGTTGCTGAGGTAGTGTGTTGTTGTTACTGAGGTAGTGTGTTGTTGTTGCTGAGGTAGTGTGTTGTTGTTGCTGAGGTAGTGTGCTGTTGTTACTGAGGTAGTGTGTTGTTGTTGCTGAGGTAGTGTGTTGTTGTTGCTGAGGTAGTGTGTTGTTGTTGCTGAGGTAGTGTGTTGTTGTTGCTGAGGTAGTGTGTTGTTGTTGCTGAGGTAGTGTGTTGTTGTTGCTGAGGTAGTGTGTTGTTGTTGCTGAGGTAGTGTGTTGTTGTTGCTGAGGTAGTGTGCTGTTGTTGCTGAGGTAGTGTGTTGTTGTTGCTGAGGTAGTCTGTTGTTGTTGCTGAGGTAGTGTGCTGTTGTTGCTGAGGTAGTCTGTTGTTGTTGCTGAGGTAGTCTGTTGTTGTTGCTGAGGTAGTCTGTTGTTGTTGCTGAGGTAGTGTGTTGTTGTTGCTGAGGTAGTCTGTTGTTGTTGCTGAGGTAGTGTGCTGTTGTTGCTGAGGTAGTCTGTTGTTGTTGCTGAGGTAGTGTGCTGTTGTTGCTGAGGTAGTCTGTTGTTGTTGCTGAGGTAGTCTGTTGTTGTTGCTGAGGTAGTGTGCTGTTGTTGCTGAGGTAGTCTGTTGTTGTTGCTGAGGTAGTGTGCTGTTGTTGCTGAGGTAGTGTGTTGTTGTTGCTGAGGTAGTCTGTTGTTGTTGCTGAGGTAGTGTGCTGTTGTTGCTGAGGTAGTCTGTTGTTGTTGCTGAGGTAGTCTGTTGTTGTTGCTGAGGTAGTGTGCTGTTGTTGCTGAGGTAGTCTGTTGTTGTTGCTGAGGTAGTGTGCTGTTGTTGCTGAGGTAGTGTGTTGTTGTTGCTGAGGTAGTGTGTTGTTGTTGCTGAGGTAGTCTGTTGTTGTTGCTGAGGTAGTCTGTTGTTGTTGCTGAGGTAGTGTGTTGTTGTTGCTGAGGTAGTCTGTTGTTGTTGCTGAGGTAGTGTGTTGTTGTTACTGAGGTAGTGTGTTGTTGTTACTGAGGTAGTGTGTTGTTGTTACTGAGGTAGTGTGTTGTTGTTACTGAGGTAGTCTGTTGTTGTTGCTGAGGTAGTCTGTTGTTGTTACTGAGGTAGTCTGTTGTTGTTACTGAGGTAGTGGGTTGTTGTTGCTGAGGTAGTGTGTTGTTGTTACTGAGGTAGTGTGTTGTTGTTGCTGAGGTAGTGTGTTGTTGTTGCTGAGGTAGTGTGCTGTTGTTACTGAGGTAGTGTGTTGTTGTTGCTGAGGTAGTGTGTTGTTGTTGCTGAGGTAGTCTGTTGTTGTTGCTGAGGTAGTGTGTTGTTGTTGCTGAGGTAGTCTGTTGTTGTTGCTGAGGTAGTCTGTTGTTGTTGCTGAGGTAGTGTGTTGTTGTTGCTGAGGTAGTGTGTTGTTGTTGCTGAGGTAGTCTGTTGTTGTTGCTGAGGTAGTGTGCTGTTGTTGCTGAGGTAGTCTGTTGTTGTTGCTGAGGTAGTGTGCTGTTGTTGCTGAGGTAGTCTGTTGTTGTTGCTGAGGTAGTCTGTTGTTGTTGCTGAGGTAGTGTGCTGTTGTTGCTGAGGTAGTCTGTTGTTGTTGCTGAGGTAGTGTGCTGTTGTTGCTGAGGTAGTGTGTTGTTGTTGCTGAGGTAGTCTGTTGTTGTTGCTGAGGTAGTGTGCTGTTGTTGCTGAGGTAGTCTGTTGTTGTTGCTGAGGTAGTCTGTTGTTGTTGCTGAGGTAGTGTGCTGTTGTTGCTGAGGTAGTCTGTTGTTGTTGCTGAGGTAGTGTGCTGTTGTTGCTGAGGTAGTGTGTTGTTGTTGCTGAGGTAGTGTGTTGTTGTTGCTGAGGTAGTCTGTTGTTGTTGCTGAGGTAGTCTGTTGTTGTTGCTGAGGTAGTGTGTTGTTGTTGCTGAGGTAGTGTGTTGTTGTTGCTGAGGTAGTCTGTTGTTGTTGCTGAGGTAGTGTGTTGTTGTTGCTGAGGTAGTCTGCTGTTGTTGCTGAGGTATTGTGTTGTTGTTGCTGAGGTAGTGTGCTGTTGTTGCTGAGGTAGTCTGTTGTTGTTGCTGAGGTAGTGTGTTGTTGTTGCTGAGGTAGTGTGTTGTTGTTGCTAAGGTAGTGTGCTGTTGTTGCTGAGGTAGTCTGTTGTTGTTGCTGAGGTAGTGTGTTGTTGTTGCTGAGGTAGTGTGCTGTTGTTGCTGAGGTAGTGTGCTGTTGTTGCTGAGGTAGTGTGTTGTTGTTGCTGAGGTAGTGTGTTGTTGTTGCTGAGGTAGTCTGTTGTTGTTGCTGAGGTAGTCTGTTGTTGTTGATGAGATAGTCTGTTGTTGTTGCTGAGGTAGTGTGCTGTTGTTGCTGAGGTAGTGTGTTGTTGTTGCTGAGGTAGTGTGCTGTTGTTGCTGAGGTAGTCTGTTGTTGTTGCTGAGGTAGTGTGTTGCTGTTGCTGAGGTAGTGTGTTGTTGTTGCTGAGGTAGTGTGTTGTTGTTCCTGAGGTAGTGTGTTGTTGTTGCTGAGGTAGTGTGCTGTTGTTGCTGAGGTAGTCTGTTGGTGTTGCTAAGGTAGTGTGTTGTTGTTGCTGAGGTAGTGTGCTGTTGTTGCTGAGGTAGTCTGTTGTTGTTGCTGAGGTAGTGTGTTGTTGTTGCTGAGGTAGTGTGTTGTTGTTGCTGAGGTAGTGTGTTGTTGTTGCTGAGGTAGTGTGTTGTTGTTGCTGAGGTAGTGTGCTGTTGTTGCTGAGGTAGTCTGTTGGTGTTGCTAAGGTAGTGTGTTGTTGTTGCTGAGGTAGTGTGCTGTTGTTGCTGAGGTAGTCTGTTGGTGTTGCTGAGGTAGTGTGTTGTTGTTGCTGAGGTAGTGTGTTGTTGTTGCTGAGGTAGTGTGCTGTTGTTGCTGAGGTAGTGTGTTGTTGTTGCTGAGGTAGTGTGTTGTTGTTGCTGAGGTAGTGTGCTGTTGTTGCTGAGGTAGTGTGCTGTTGTTGCTGAGGTAGTGTGTTGTTGTTGCTGAGGTAGTCTGTTGGTGTTGCTAAGGTAGTGTGTTGTTGTTGCTGAGGTAGTGTGCTGTTGTTGCTGAGGTAGTCTGTTGTTGTTGCTGAGGTAGTGTGTTGTTGTTGCTGAGGTAGTGTGTTGTTGTTGCTGAGGTAGTGTGTTGTTGTTGCTAAGGTAGTGTGTTGTTGTTGCTGAGGTAGTGTGTTGTTGTTGCTGAGGTAGTGTGTTGTTGTTGCTGAGGTAGTGTGCTGTTGTTGCTGAGGTAGTGTGTTGTTGTTGCTGAGGTAGTGTGTTGTTGTTGCTGAGGTAGTGTGTTGTTGTTGCTGAGGTAGTCTGTTGTTGTTGCTGAGGTAGTGTGCTGTTGTTGCTGAGGTAGTCTGTTGTTGTTGCTGAGGTAGTGTGCTGTTGTTGCTGAGGTAGTGTGTTGTTGTTGCTGAGGTAGTGTGTTGTTGTTGCTGAGGTAGTGTGCTGTTGTTGCTGAGGTAGTGTGTTGTTGTTGCTGAGGTAGTGTGTTGTTGTTGCTGAGGTAGTGTGTTGTTGTTGCTGAGGTAGTGTGTTGTTGTTGCTGAGGTAGTGTGTTGTTGTTGCTGAGGTAGTCTGTTGTTGTTGCTGAGGTAGTGTGTTGTTGTTGCTGAGGTAGTCTGTTGTTGTTGCTGAGGTAGTCTGTTGTTGTTGCTGAGGTAGTGTGTTGTTGTTGCTGAGGTTTTGTGCTGTTGTTGCTGAGGTATTGTGTTGTTGTTGCTGAGGTAGTGTGTTGTTGTTGCTGAGGTTTTGTGCTGTTGTTGCTGAGGTATTGTGTTGTTGTTGCTGAGGTAGTGTGCTGTTGTTGCTGAGGTAGTGTGTTGTTGTTGCTGAGGTAGTGTGTTGTTGTTGCTGAGGTAGTCTGTTGTTGTTGCTGAGGTAGTCTGTTGTTGTTGCTGAGGTAGTGTGCTGTTGTTGCTGAGGTAGTGTGTTGTTGTTGCTGAGGTAGTGTGTTGTTGTTGCTGAGGTAGTCTGTTGTTGTTGCTGAGGTAGTCTGTTGTTGTTGCTGAGGTAGTGTGCTGTTGTTGCTGAGGTTTTGTGCTGTAGTTGCTGAGGTAGTTTGTTGTTGTTGCTGAGGTAGTGTGTTGTTGTTGCTGAGGTTTTGTGCTGTTGTTGCTGAGGTATTGTGTTGTTGTTGCTGAGGTAGTTTGTTGTTGTTGCTGAGGTTTTGTGCTGTTGTTGCTGAGGTAGTGTGTTGTTGTTGCTGAGGTTTTGTGCTGTTGTTGCTGAGGTATTGTGTTGTTGTTGCTGAGGTAGTGTGTTGTTGTTGCTGAGGTTTTGTGCTGTTGTTGCTGAGGTATTGTGTTGTTGTTGCTGAGGTAGTTTGTTGTTGTTGCTGAGGTTTTGTGCTGTTGTTGCTGAGGTAGTGTGTTGTTGTTGCTGAGGTATTGTGTTGTTGTTGCTGAGGTAGTGTGTTGTTGTTGCTGAGGTATTGTGTTGTTGCTGCTGAGGTAGTGTGTTGTTGTTGCTGAGGTTTTGTGCTGTTGTTGCTGAGGTATTGTGTTGTTGTTGCTGAGGTAGTGTGTTGTTGTTGCTGAGGTATTGTGTTGTTGTTGCTGAGGTAGTTTGTTGTTGTTGCTGAGGTAGTGTGTTGTTGTTGCTGAGGTAGTGTGTTGTTGTTGCTGAGGTAGTGTGTTGTTGTTGCTGAGGTATTGTGTTGTTGTTGCTGAGGTAGTTTGTTGTTGTTGCTGAGGTAGTGTGTTGTTGTTGCTGAGGTTTTGTGCTGTTGTTGCTGAGGTATTGTGTTGTTGTTGCTGAGGTATTGTGTTGTTGTTGCTGAGGTAGTGTGTTGTTGTTGCTGAGGTATTGTGTTGTTGTTGCTGAGGTAGTTTGTTGTTGTTGCTGAGGTAGTGTGTTGTTGTTGCTGAGGTAGTTTGTTGTTGTTGCTGAGGTAGTGTGTTGTTGTTGCTGAGGTATTGTGTTGTTGTTGCTGAGGTAGTGTGTTGTTGTTGCTGAGGTAGTTTGTTGTTGTTGCTGAGGTATTGTGTTGTTGTTGCTGAGGTATTGTGTTGTTGTTGCTGAGGTAGTGTGTTGTTGTTGCTGAGGTATTGTGTTGTTGTTGCTGAGGTAGTGTGTTGTTGTTGCTGAGGTTTTGTGTTGTTGTTGCTGAGGTATTGTGTTGTTATTGCTGAGGTAGTGTGTTGTTGTTGCTGAGGTATTGTGTTGTTGTTGCTGAGGTAGTTTGTTGTTGTTGCTGAGGTAGTGTGTTGTTGTTGCTGAGGTTTTGTGCTGTTGTTGCTGAGGTATTGTGTTGTTGTTGCTGAGGTAGTTTGTTGTTGTTGCTGAGGTAGTGTGTTGTTGTTGCTGAGGTTTTGTGCTGTTGTTGCTGAGGTAGTTTGTTGTTGTTGCTGAGGTAGTGTGTTGTTGTTGCTGAGGTAGTGTGTTGTTGTTGCTGAGGTATTGTGTTGTTGTTGCTGAGGTAGTTTGTTGTTGTTGCTGAGGTAGTGTGTTGTTGTTGCTGAGGTATTGTGTTGTTGTTGCTGAGGTAGTGTGTTGTTGTTGCTGAGGTAGTTTGTTGTTGTTGCTGAGGTAGTGTGTTGTTGTTGCTGAGGTAGTGTGTTGTTGTTGCTGAGGTATTGTGTTGTTGTTGCTGAGGTAGTTTGTTGTTGTTGCTGAGGTAGTGTGTTGTTGTTGCTGAGGTATTGTGTTGTTGTTGCTGAGGTAGTGTGTTGTTGTTGCTGAGGTAGTGTGTTGTTGTTGCTGAGGTAGTGTGTTGTTGTTGCTGAGGTATTGTGTTGTTGTTGCTGAGGTATTGTGTTGTTGTTGCTGAGGTAGTTTGTTGTTGTTGCTGAGGTAGTGTGTTGTTGTTGCTGAGGTAGTGTGTTGTTGTTGCTGAGGTAGTGTGTTGTTGTTGCTGAGGTAGTCTGTTGTTGTTGCTGAGGTAGTGTGTTGTTGTTGCTGAGGTAGTGTGTTGTTGTTGCTGAGGTTTTGTGTTGTTGTTGCTGAGGTAGTCTGTTGTTGTTGCTGAGGTAGTGTGTTGTTGTTGCTGAGGTAGTCTGTTGTTGTTGCTGAGGTAGTGTGTTGTTGTTGCTGAGGTAGTCTGTTGTTGTTGCTGAGGTAGTGTGTTGTTGTTGCTGAGGTAGTCTGTTGTTGTTGCTGAGGTAGTGTGTTGTTGTTGCTGAGGTAGTCTGTTGTTGTTGCTGAGGTAGTGTGTTGTTGTTGCTGAGGTAGTCTGTTGTTGTTGCTGAGGTATTGTGTTGTTGTTGCTGAGGTAGTCTGTTGTTGTTGCTGAGGTAGTGTGTTGTTGTTGCTGAGGTAGTCTGCTGTTGTTGCTGAGGTATTGTGTTGTTGTTGCTGAGGTAGTCTGTTGTTGTTGCTGAGGTATTGTGTTGTTGTTGCTGAGGTAGTGTGTTGTTGTTGCTGAGGTAGTGTGTTGTTGTTGCTGAGGTAGTCTGTTGTTGTTGCTGAGGTAGTGTGTTGTTGTTGCTGAGGTAGTCTGTTGTTGTTGCTGAGGTAGTGTGTTGTTGTTGCTGAGGTAGTCTGTTGTTGCTGAGGTAGTGTGTTGTTGTTGCTGAGGTAGTGTGTTGTTGTTGCTGAGGTAGTGTGCTGTTGTTGCTGAGGTAGTCTGTTGTTGCTGAGGTAGTGTGTTGTTGTTGCTGAGGTAGTGTGTTGTTGTTGCTGAGGTAGTTTGTTGTTGTTCCTGAGGTAGTGTGTTGTTGTTGCTGAGGTAGTCTGTTGTTGTTGCTGAGGTAGTGTGTTGTTGTTGCTGAGGTAGTGTGTTGTTGTTGCTGAGGTAGTGTGTTGTTGTTGCTGAGGTAGTTTGTTGTTGTTGCTGAGGTAGTTTGTTGTTGTTGCTGAGGTAGTGTGTTGTTGTTGCTGAGGTAATACTGTTGTTGTCGCTGACGTAGCGTGTTCTGTGTTCAGAAGCAGCTTACTAGAGGTTCCTGTCAGCACTGGGATTACAACATACCACCGCTGCTCATGCTTAACCTTGGCAGTCTTGGCCTCAACCTTTATTATTCTGACAATTACCAGTGTCAAGCAATATTACAGTGCCGCTTCTGGCTGCCTGCCAGGCACTGTGTAATGCTGGAGTGCTCAATGTTTTTTTGTGTAAGAGGGGGGGGGGAATGAAAGACGCTGTATTTAATGCTGGGATAGTGATGATGGTTGATGGACAGTGGTGTTTAATGCTATGCAGTTAGTGGTGGTTGATGGATGGTGGTGGTTCGTGTTAGGGGTGGTGGTTAATATTGTTGTAGTTAGTCCTTAGAGCTGGAGGGACTGATCACCTCCTACCAAGGCTGACGGACTGATCACGTCAAAACTATTTCTGCTGTCTCCAGTGTTATATCCACCCGCATATGAGTGAAGAAGCCTGCTAGGCAGGCGAGAAGTTTCGGCAATGAAGATACCCAAGTGCTGCACATGTGCCTTGTTTTTCAATGCTGGTGAAGTCATATTAATGCTGGGAAGGTTAATGCCGAGGAATTTAAATGCCACGGAAGGCAAATGTTTAAGAGGGTTTTAACATCATTTCTCTCTCTCTCTCTCTCTCTCTCTCTCTCTCTCTTTGCCTCTCTCTCTCTGTCTCTCTTTTTTTTTGTTTGACAAGGCTAAGGATCTCTCTCATCCTGTCTCTCTCTCTCTCTCTCTCTGTCTCTCTCTCTCTCTCTCTCTCTCTCTCTCTCTCTCTCTCTCTCTCTCTGTCTGTCTGTCTGTCTGTCTCTCTCTCTCTCTCTCTCTCTCTCTCTCTCTCTCTCTCTCTCTCTCTCTCTCTCATTATTCCCACTTTCTTTTCAGTCATCTCACCACCTTATTTTCTACCCATCTCCTTTAAATTCTCCTCATCTCGCCCCACTACCTAACTTCCTTCACCAAGTTAGGACTCTCCTTCACCTTTCATAGTCTACACAGACCATCACTACCAACTAACATAACACAAACTACACGAATAAACTACACGAATCTGTTATATTTCGCACGGCCTGAGGCGCCTCCCACCCTGGTAAATAATCTCGGTGGAATTATATTTAGTTAAGTAACATTCGTCAGGAAACAGGACAAGTGTTTCCTGACGCGAGTCTTAGTCATATAATGACCAACACAACTGCAGCTTTTGGTCATCTGACCGAGGCCTTCCACTGGCTTACCCCTCCATCCCCTTTAAAAATTATGGTTATGATTATAACCAATTATTTTATTATTTGACAAAGAAGATAGCATGTTATAAATAATAATAATAATAATAATAATAATAATAATAATAATAATTATTATTATTATTATTATTATTATTATTATTATTATTATTATTATTATTATTATTATATTTTGGTTGGCTGGTAAGGTTTGCCATTAAACAGGACAAGAATTATTTTTGCTGGCCTCTTTCAATATATCTATGACAGATAATTCTCGCTCCCTCAGTATAATTATATAATCTTTCTCGCTTAATGAGAATTATAGGAATTATAATTATTTCGGGAGACGGGGTAAGCCCGTAAGGGTCACACAATGCCTGGAGAATGGGAGGTAATCAGGTTTGATCCGAGGGAGTGGAGGAGGGAACCCCCATTTCCTTGGATGAAGAACCCTTCCCCAATCTCAACAACCCATCCCGCCCTCACTCTCCATACACAAATGACACTTAAACACAGAAGATAAATACAAGATATGTGTATATCTCTCACAGTATATACACAGAGTGGTGTATATCTCTCACAGTATATACACAGAGTGGTGTATGTCTCTCACAGTATATACACAGAGTGGTGTATATCTCTCACAGTATATACACAGAGTGGTGTATATCTCTCACAGTATATACACAGAGTGGTGTATATCTCTCACAGTAGATACACAGAGTGGTGTATATCTCTCACAGTATATACACAGAGTGGTGTATATCTCTCACAGTATATACACAGAGTGGTGTATATCTCTCACAGTATATACACAGAGTGGTGTATATCTCTCACAGTATATACACAGAGTGGTGTATATCTCTCACAGTATATACACAGAGTGGTGTATATCTCTCACAGTATATACACAGAGTGGTGTATATCTCTCACAGTATATACACAGAGTGGTGTATATCTCTCACAGTATATACACAGAGTGGTGTATATCTCTCACAGTATATACACAGAGTGGTGTATATCTCTCACAGTATATACACAGAGTGGTGTATATCTCTCACAGTATATACACAGAGTGGTGTATATCTCTCACAGTATATACACAGAGTGGTGTATGAGTCTCGATGTATTTACACCTACGCAGACATCAACATCACTCACCTAACCCCCACATTCAACATCAACATCACTCACCTAACCCCCACATTCAACATCAACATCACTCACCTAACCCCCACATTCAACATCAACATCACTCACCTAACCCCCACAGTCAACATCAACATCACTCACCTAACCCCCACATTCAACATCAACATCACTCACCTAACCCCCACATTCAACATCAACATCACTCACCTAACCCCCACATTCAACATCAACATCACTCACCTAACCCCCACATTCAACATCAACATCACTCACCTAACCCCCAACATTCAACATCAACATCACTAAGAAGGTAGATCTAATGTTAATGTTGTAAACATCCGAACTATTACGTAAACTTCAATGTTATTCAAATAGTTAAGCTAAGCTTTGATATTATTACTTAAAATACCTCAGCTTACAGACCTCACCTAAGATTCACCTTCCCCGGATCTATATACGCCAGTTAAAACCTCCTCACCTACACCCAAATATAAACACAAATTTAACCATTCCACCCTTTAAACCTTGTTTAAACCTCATGTAAACCCCCCACCCCGTGTGAACCTCAGGAGACCCTCAACCTCCACACCTCTCACAGTGTCCTCCTTCAGCTATCACTCCAGTTCTAACTTGAGATGGCTATAATCCCTAGACTTATAGCCTCCGTGTCTAATAAGAATATCTCAATCCTCTGGCTAATCCCCCAATCTCTCGTACTGAAACCCCGTAATCAAAGTCTGGATACCAACGAGATTTTTTATAGGACTTAATCCTTTATCGTGCTTAGCGTAAGAAGGGAACATCTATAAAGGAGAGTTGGATGGTTTTTATATGAGATCCAGTCACGTTATGAGCCCTTGGAGCGGGTTACTATTGTTTGAGCTTTGCTGAAACATCCCTAATACCCAGGTACCTAGTGACTTCTCTAACACTCAGGTACCTAGTGACTTCTCTAATACTCAGGTACCTAGTGGCTTCTCTAACACTCAGGTACCTAGTGGCTTCTCTAATACTCAGGTACCTAGTGGCTTCTCTAACACTCAGGTACCTAGTGACTTCTCTAATACTCAGGTACCTAGTGGCTTCTCTAACACTCAGGTACCTAGTGACTACTCTAATACTCAGGTACCTAGTGGCTTCTCTAACACTCAGGTACCTAGTGACTTCTCTAACACTCAGGTACCTAGTGACTTCTCTAACACTCAGGTACCTAGTGGCTTCTCTAACACTCAGGTACCTAGTGGCTTCTCTAACACTCAGGTACCTAGTGGCTTCTCTAACACTCAAGTACCTAGTGGCTTCTCTAACACTCAGGTACCTAGTGGCTTCTCTAACACTCAGGTACCCAGTGGCTTCTCTAACACTCATATATCTAGTGACCTCTCTAACACTCAGGTACCTAGTGACTTCTCTAACACTCAGGTACCTAGTGACTTCTCTAACACTCAGGTACCTAGTGGCTTCTCTAACACTCAGGTACCTAGTGGCTTCTCTAACACTCAGGTACCTAGTGACTTCTCTAACACTCAGGTACCTAGTGGCTTCTCTAACACTCAGGTACCTAGTGACCTCTCTAACACTCAGGTACCTAGTGACTTCTCTAACACTCAAGTACCTAGTGGCTTCTCTAACACTCAGGTACCTAGTGACCTCTCTAACACTCAGGTACCTAGTGACTTCTCTAACACTCAGGTACCTAGTGACTTCTCTAACACTCAGGTACCTAGTGACTTCTCTAACACTCATGTACCTAGTGACTTCTCTAACACTCAGGTACCTAGTGGCTTCTCTAATACTCAGGTACCTAGTGGCTTCTCTAACACTCAGGTACCTAGTGACTTCTCTAACACTCAGGTACCTAGTGACTTCTCTAACACTCAGGTACCTAGTGGCTTCTCTAACACTCAGGTACCTAGTGGCTTCTCTAACACTCAGGTACCTAGTGACTTCTCTAACATTCAGGTACCTAGTGACTTCTCTAACACTCAGGTACCTAGTGACTTCTCTAACACTCAGGTACCTAGTGACTTCTCTAACACTCAGGTACCTAGTGACTTCTCTAACAATAAGGTACCTAGTGACTTCTCTAACACTCAGGTACCTAGTGACTTCTCTAACACTCAGGTACCTAGTGGCTTCTCTAACACTCAGGTACCTAGTGACCTCTCTAACACTTAGGTACCTAGTGACCTCTCTAACACTCAGGTAAATATTTTATAAAGCCAAAGTACCTATTTACTACACTCGCTTGAACAATGAAGCAATTTTCCCGAATTTGCTTCCAACAGATAAGTCACTTGAAGATGTAAGTCCAGATGTTCTCCTGTTAACCCTTTTGAGGCCTAGTTCCTAGGCCTTCTGTGTATCCATATGCTCTTCCGCAACCCTCCACAGGATGGATATGAGGTGCACAATTAACTAGTCGCTTCGGCGGTAAAATCTATATCTGGAGTTGAACCCTAGCAAGTACAAAGTCGTGAAAACTGGGGGTAGAGAGAGACAACCATAAACGGAACACAGCTTGAGAGGCGAGACACTACTGATAACACTCGTGTAGGAAGACCTTGGTGTGAACATCACACCCAACACATCTCCAAAGATTCACATTATTGGAACAACATCTGTAACATTTGTAAGGACAGTTAATCTCAGTATTGTCTTCAGAAACCTTAATAAAGTATCGTTTAGGACTCTACACATTAAGTTCATCATGGAGTATGAAGCACCGGCATGGAGCCCTCACCTGATCAAGCACTGGAACAGGAAACTGAGCAATTAGGAGACACTAAATGAACTGAACCTGATAACTTGAGAAGTAAGGAGAATTAGGGGAGACATAATTACGATATACAAGATACTCAGAGGCTTTGACACAGCTGAAAGAAACAGACTTTTTAAACGAGAGGTCATAAGTGGAAACTAAAGACACAAATGAGCCACAGGGATGTTAGAAATACTTTTTTAGTCTCAGGATGATGAAGTGGTAGAGGCAAACTTAACACACAGTGTCAGGTGTAGGTATGACAGATCCCACGACGCCAGGATCCAATAATGCCGGTGATTGTTTAAGAGACGGAGCCAGGAGCTGAAACTCGACCCTCGCTAACAACACAACTACACCAGCGTTCCCTCTCCTGCTCTCCTCCCCCCTCCCTTCTCTCCTCCCCTTCAACTCTCCTCTCATCCCTACCTCTCCACCCTCTTCCATCCGCACCCCCCACCTTCCCCTCCCAACCTTTCACCCTCCTCCCACTTCTCCACCTCCTCACCTCCTCCCTCCTCCGCCAGATTTCACCTCCTTCCCCGCCCCCTCATCTACCTACACTGGTCACCTCCACCCCACCTCACCTCCACCCCACCCTCACCTCCACCCTCACCCCCTCACCTCCTCCCCACCCCTCACCTCCACTCTCCACCCCTCACCTCCACCCCCACCCCTCCACCTCCACTCCACCTCCTCACCTCACCCCTCCACCCCCACCCTCACCTCCTCACCTCCACCCCCACCGTCACCTCCACCCCCACCCCCTCACCTCCACCCCACCCCTCACCTCCACACCCCTTACCCTCCCACCCCTCCCTTCCCCTCCCACCCCCTCACCCCTCCCACCCCACCCTCTCCACCACCCTCACCCCCTCACCTCCGCCCCTCACCCCCTCATCACCCCTCCCACCCCACCCTCCACACCCACCCCCTCTCCTCCACCCCCACCCTCCACCCCCTCCTCCCTCCACCTCCCTCCTCCACCCCCACCCTGCCCTCCACCTCCACCACCCTCCACCCCACCCTCCTCCCTTCCCTCCTCCACCCCCACCCTCCTCCACCACCCACCTCCACACCCTACCCCTCCACCCCCCACCCTCACCTCCACCCCCCTCCACCCCTCACCTCCACCCCCTCACCCCACCCTCACCCCTCCCTCCCCCACCCTCCACCTCCACCCCACCCACCCCCTCCACCCCCTCCACCTCCACCCCCTCACCCTCCACCCACCCCTACTCCACCCCCACCCCTCACCTCCACCCCACCCTCTCCACCCCTCACCTCCACCACCCTCACCCCTCCACCCTCATCCACACCCTCTCCACCCCCACCCCTCACCTCCACCCCCTCCACCACCCCCACCCTCACCTCCCCCCACCCCACCTCACCCTCCCACCCTCCACCCCTCACCTCCATACCTCCACCCCCACCCCCTCACCTCCACCCCTCCCACCCTCCCCTCCCATCCCCACCTCTCCCCACCCCTCACATCCCCACCCCCACCCTCACCTCAAACTCACACTGAGATAATGAGATTTTTCTCCTGTGAAATTGTGGGGCATGATCATGCTATTGTTATTGCTGTTGTTATTGCTTTTGTTTTTTGCAGCTTTTACGTGTTGTTTATATATATATATATATATATATATATATATATATATATATATATATATATATATATATATATATATATATATATATATATATATATATATATATAAACGCTCATTTAGGTACAGGAGTTATGTATCAACACTTTCAAGAGGTCCAGGGAACACCTAAGGTGTACCTACACCCTACGTAGGTATCCCCTTTCCAAGTATACTTTCATCGTAGGGATTCCATTTCCAGGTATACCCACACCGTAAGTATCCCTTTCCAGGTATACCTACATCGTAGGGATCCCCTTTTCTGGTATGCCTACACCATAGGTATACCCTTTTTCAGGTATACCTACATTATAAGTATATCCTTTCCAGGTATACCTACACCATAAGTATTCCCTTTCCTGGTATACTTATTCCGTAGGAATCCCATTTCTAAGTATACGTTTTTCCAGTATACCTATACCATAGGTATACCCTTTTCCAGCATACCTATACTATAAGTGCCCCTTTTTCCATGCATATCTTACACAATAATTATCCCCTTTTCCAGGTATACCTAATAATGTGTTGCAGAGGCGACATGGTTGCAACCTTCCATTAGTCGTGGTCGTCATCCGTCAAGCCTCTACGATCCACCCAACAACGACCTTCTTTTCTTGTAGCGGAAAAAGGTCCCTAGGCCCTGACCTCACAGCCATTAACCCTTACACCCCCTCCTCCCCCTAACTTTCCCCACCTCCTGGGTCCGCTGACCTCCCCCGTCCCCTAACTGCCCATCTTTATGGGTTATTTCTCCGCCTCTTCTCCCCTCTCCCTCCCTACCTCCCTCCATCACTTCCTCTCTCTCTCTCCCTCCCCTGCTTCTGTTGTGAATGATGGAGTCTAGCAGATTAGAGATAACCCAGCGGTCCCCCATGACAGTCTTACGTGATTGACGCCACACAGAGAGAGAGAGAGAGAGAGAGAGAGAGAGAGAGAGAGAGAGAGAGAGAGAGAGAGAGAGAGAGAGAGAGAGAGAGAGAGAGAGAGAGAGAGAGACAGAGAGAGACAGAGAGAGAGAGAGAGAGAGAGAGAGAGAGAGAGAGAGAGAGACAGAGAGAGAGACAAAGAGAGAGACAGAGAGAGACAGAGAGAGACAGAGAGAGAGAGAGAGAGAGAGAGAGAGAGAGAGAGAGAGAGAGAGAGAGACAGAGAGAGAGAGAGAGAGAGATCAGTGTTGTTTTAAAAATATTGTGAGAACTCACTGAAGGTAAGTGAACACAACATCTGGAGAGTGAACACAACATCTGGAGAGTGAACACAACATCTGGAGAGTGAACACAACACCTGGAGAGTGAACACAACATCTGGAGAGTGAACACAACACCTGGAGAGTGAACACAACATCTGGAGAGTGAACACAACATCTGGAGAGTGAACACAACATCTGGAGAGTGAACATAACACCTGGAGAGTGAACACAACATCTGGAGAGTGAACACAACATCTGGAGAGTGAACACAACATCTGGAGAGTGAACACAACACCTGGAGAGTGAACACAACATCTGGAGAGTGAACACAACATCTGGAGAGTGAACACAACATCTGGAGAGTGAACATAACACCTGGAGTGAACACAACATCTGGAGAGTGAACACAACACCTGGAGAGTGAACACAACATCTGGAGAGTGAACACAACATCTGGAGAGTGAACACAACATCTGGAGAGTGAACATAACACCTGGAGAGTGAACACAACACCTGGAGAGTGAACATAACACCTGGAGAGTGAACACAACATCTGGAGAGTGAACACAACATCTGGAGAGTGAACACAACATCTGGAGAGTGAACACAACATCTGGAGAGTGAACACAACACCTGGAGAGTGAACACAACATCTGGAGAGTGAACACAACATCTGGAGAGTGAACACAACATCTGGAGAGTGAACACAACATCTGGAGAGTGAACACAACACCTGGAGAGTGAACATAACACCTGGAGTGAACACAACATCTGGAGAGTAGAACACAACATCTGGAGAGTGAACACAACATCTGGAGAGTGAACACAACATCTGGAGTAGAAACACAACACCTGGAGAGTGAACACAACATCTGGAGAGTGAACACAACATCTGGAGAGTGAACACAACATCTGGAGAGTGAACACAACATCTGGAGAGTGAACATAACACCTGGAGAGTGAACACAACACCTGGAGAGTGAACACAACATCTGGAGAGTGAACACAACATCTGGAGAGTGAACACAACATCTGGAGAGTGAACACAACATCTGGAGAGTGAACACAACATCTGGAGAGTGAACGCAACATCTGGAGAGTGAACACAACATCTGGAGAGTGAACATAACACCTGGAGAGTGAACACAACACCTGGAGAGTGAACACAACATCTGGAGAGTGAACACAACACCTGGAGAGTGAACACAACATCTGGAGAGTGAACACAACATCTGGAGAGTGAACCCAACACCTGAAGTGAACACAACACCTGGAGAGTGAACACAATACCTGAAGAGTGAACACAACACCTGAAGTGAACACAACACCTGTAGAGTGAACACAACTGAAGAAAGAACACTTACTTATGATCAATGTGGTTTCTACTGTGCTCAATCATTTGAGAAGTTAAGGAAACTCAGCCTGACGACACTGGAGGACAGGAGGACAGGAGGACAGGAGGACAGGAGGACAGGAGGACAGGAGGACAGGAGGACAGGAGGACAGGAGGACAGGAGAACAGGAGGACAGGAGAACTGGAGAACAGGAGGAGAGGAGGACAGGAGGACAGGAGGACAGGAGGACAGGAGGACAGGAGGAGAGGAGGACAGGAGGACAGGAGGACAGGAGGACAGGAGAACAGGAGGACAGGAGAACTGGAGAACAGGAGGAGAGGAGGACAGGAGAACAGGACAGGAGGACAGGAGGACAGGAGGACAGGAGGACAGGAGGACAGGAGGACAGGAGAACAGGAGGACAGGAGGACTGGAGAACAGGAGGAGAGGAGGACAGGAGGACAGGAGGACTGGAGAACTGGAGGACTGGAGAACAGGAGGAGAGGAGGACAGGAGGTCAGGAGGACTGGAGAACAGGAGGAGAGGAGGACAGGAGGACAGGAGGACAGGAGGACAGGAGGAGAGGAGGACAGGAGGACTGGAGAACAGGAGGAGAGGAGGACAGGAGGACTGGAGAACAGGAGGAGAGGAGGACAGGAGGACTGGAGAACAGGAGGACAGGAGGACAGGAGGACAGGAGGACAGGAGGACAGGAGGACTGGAGGACAGGAGGAGAGGAGGACAGGAGGACAGGAGGACAGGAGGACAGGAGGAGAGGAGGACAGGAGGACAGGAGGACAGGAGGACAGGAGGACTGGAGAACAGGAGGAGAGGAGGACAGGAGGACAGGAGGACAGGAGGACTGGAGAACAGGAGGACAGGAGGACAGGAGGACAGGAGGACTGGAGAACAGGAGGAGAGGAGGACAGGAGGACAGGAGGACAGGAGGACAGGAGGAGAGGAGGACAGGAGGACAGGAGGACAGGAGGACAGGAGGACAGGAGGACTGGAGGACAGGAGGAGAGGAGGACAGGAGGACAGGAGGACAGGAGGACAGGAGGACAGGAGGACTGGAGAACAGGAGGAGAGGAGGACAGGAGGACAGGAGGACTGGAGAACAGGAGGAGAGGAGGACAGGAGGACAGGAGGACTGGAGAACAGGAGGAGAGGAGGACAGGAGGACAGGAGGACAGGAGGACTGGAGAACAGGAGGACAGGAGGACAGGAGGACTGGAGAACAGGAGGAGAGGAGGACAGGACAGGAGGACAGGAGGACAGGAGGAGAGGAGGACAGGAGGACAGGAGGACAGGAGGACTGGAGAACAGGAGGAGAGGAGGACAGGAGGACAGGAGGACAGGAGAACAGGAGGACTGGAGAACAGGAGGAGAGGAGGACAGGAGGACAGGAGGACTGGAGAACAGGAGGAGAGGAGGACAGGAGGACAGGAGGACTGGAGAACAGGAGGAGAGGAGGACAGGAGGACAGGAGGACAGGAGGACTGGAGAACAGGAGGACAGGAGGACAGGAGGACTGGAGAACAGGAGGAGAGGAGGACAGGACAGGAGGACAGGAGGACAGGAGGAGAGGAGGACAGGAGGACAGGAGGACAGGAGGACAGGAGGACTGGAGGACAGGAGGAGAGGAGGACAGGAGGACAGGAGGACAGGAGGACTGGAGAACAGGAGGAGAGGAGGACAGGAGGACAGGAGGACAGGAGGACTGGAGAACAGGACAGGAGGACAGGAGGACAGGAGGACTGGAGAACAGGAGGAGAGGAGGACAGGAGGACAGGAGGACAGGACAGGAGGAGAGGAGGACAGGAGGACAGGAGGACAGGAGGACAGGAGGACAGGAGGACAGGAGGACAGGAGGACTGGAGGACAGGAGGACAGGAGGACAGGAGGAGAGGAGGACAGGAGGACAGGAGGACAGGACAGGAGGAGAGGAGGACAGGAGGACAGGAGGACAGGAGGACAGGAGGACAGGAGGACAGGAGGACAGGAGGACAGGAGGACTGGAGGACAGGAGGACAGGAGGACAGGAGGAGAGGAGGACAGGAGGACAGGAGGACAGGACAGGAGGAGAGGAGGACTGGAGAACAGGAGGAGAGGAGGACAGGAGGACAGGAGGACAGGAGGACTGGAGAACAGGAGGACAGGAGGACAGGAGGACTGGAGAACAGGAGGAGAGGAGGACAGGACAGGAGGACAGGAGGACAGGAGGAGAGGAGGACAGGAGGACAGGAGGACAGGAGGACAGGAGGACTGGAGGACAGGAGGAGAGGAGGACAGGAGGACAGGAGGACAGGAGGACTGGAGAACAGGAGGAGAGGAGGACAGGAGGACAGGAGGACAGGACAGGAGGAGAGGAGGACAGGAGGACAGGAGGACAGGAGGACAGGAGGACAGGAGGACAGGAGGAGAGGAGGACAGGAGGACAGGAGGACAGGACAGGAGGAGAGGAGGACAGGAGGACAGGAGGACAGGAGGACAGGAGGACAGGAGGACAGGAGGACTGGAGGACAGGAGGACAGGAGGACAGGAGGACAGGAGGACAGGAGGACTGGAGGACAGGAGGAGAGGAGGACAGGAGGACAGGAGGACTGAGGGATGATAACTGCGTATAATTCATTGCGGGGAACTGAAAAGGCGGACAGGGCCAGAATGTTTCGGAGATGGGAAAGAGGAACAAGAGGGAACAAATGGAAGATGAAAACCCAGATGAGCCATAGGGATGTTAGGAAGCATTTCTTCAGCCTTAGAACTATCAGGAAGTGGAACAAAACTGGAGTGAAGTGGTGGAGGTGCGATCCATACATAGCTTGAAGAAGAGGTACGATAAGGTTCTTGAAGCTTAGAGAGAGGACCTAGTAGTGGCTAGCGAAGATACTGGGCCAGGAGGGGTGAGTCGACCCCTTCGACCGTATATAGGTGAGTGAACACACGTCACAAATGAAACCAAACTTGCGTCACATAAAACAAGACTTGCGTCACATAAAGGCAGACGTGCGTCATGCATAACATGGGGTTCAAGGAATATGTGATAAAAAAAGGGAAAATAATAATTTTTTAGGTCGAAGGAAGCGAAGTTATGAAGACAGTAATTGTGTTTTGTGGGGGGCGAGTACTGGTGATGGTGAGAGAGATAGATAGAGAGAGAGAGAGAGAGAGAGAGAGAGAGAGAGAGAGAGAGAGAGAGAGAGAGAGAGAGAGAGAGAGAGAGAGAGAGAGAGAGAGAGAGAGAGAGAGAGAGAGCTAGCTGCCCTGTCGACCTTGCCAGTACTTAAACACATCGTCGATTTGTGAGTCAGTGTCCTACTCTCACGTTCACTCGCACCTTTACACACTCACTCCTGCTCCTCCCATTACACACATACTGTATACTTACATACACGTTCACACGATTCATAACTCACATATTTTAGACTCGCCTCTCCACTAGTTACTGAACCAGTAATATAACAATAATAATACACGAATACCTGTATGATATTCACTAATATACAAACCGACGACATAAATACATACGAATACACAGATACTTAATACTGTATTCTCTTATTCAAGTATACATATTTCTTTACACATATACATATATATTACAGAATTTTGAAGGTTAATAAAAAAATTGCAACCACAAGAAATCTTTCACGTTCTTCCTTCAAACGGACATTTACCCGAGTTTTTTCACTTCTGACCGCCCTCTAGAAGCGGCATAATAACACCCATTGGCCGTAATCCAGTATATATATACATATATATATATATATATTTTCCTTGGTATAAATCCCGGATAAGAGGAGGAATTATTGACGCCGCTTCTCGGACTTGCAAAGCTTGGTAACCGGCTAGTGATGACTAGTGGGCTGTTTTTGTGAATGGCGGACAAGTATCAAACTTTCTGAATAGTCTCCCCTCCTTAAGAAGAGTTATCAGTTAATGTTTTAAATGTTATAAATGTACTGTATTACCAATAAATAATAAATATAAAGTAATTCTTTTTACTTATTAAAATTTTGAAAAAGTAAGCTAAAATGCTGGGAATTGACTTTAATCCTTATTTTAGGTATTAAAGTATTCCTGACTAGTAATGAACAGGTGACACAGCCATAATGACTCTCGTGTAGTCGATATCCTTTAAAAACCCAGTAAATCAATTTAGTTTGATAGACTGCAAACCCAGCTACGTTAAGCCAGAGGATCCTCAACCAGGTAACATTGCATCATATAACACAGGAGATGCCTAAATATTTTTGTTACAAATAAAGATTTACTATATATATTGTTAAATATATGAGTAGTAAGTCGTATTTCTTAAATTTCGATAGATGATTAGCAGCAATAGTTACTTCCTCTAAGAAGAAGTTCTTCAGCCAGTCTTAAAAAGGACTTTGAGTATTAATAATAGTCTGCTATGAATGTTACTCTCACCACAGTAGACTTCATGTGTAAATTAAAAGTATGAAATAAAATAAACGTGAGTGACCCTCAGAGATGATCGTTCAAAGTATATTTGCTGACCTCAATAAAAAATATAATCTTACAATGCGGTCTGGTCACAGACCGAGTCTCGGGGGCGTTGATCCCATAAAACCTCTCCAGGTATCAATACAAAGATCTATATTTATACCTGGAGAGTGAGAAGGAATAACAGAAGGAGGAAGAAAACGCAAGAAGCAGGATGAGATGGAGGAAGAAGGGAAGGAAGTAGGGGAGAGGCGGAGGAGAATGGGGTGAGAGGAAAAGAAGAGAGAGGCAACCTCTTGTAAGGACACAGTGAAACAAGGGTTGACGTCACCGCAGAGTTGGTTGGTTTTTAAGGCTCCGTGTTAGCTGTTTACCACCAGTCAAGAATATTTTAATACCTAAATTAGAGTTCAAAGCAAACTTAGCATATATACATACACCAATACTACTACTACTACTACTACTACTACTACTACTACTACTACAACTACTACTACTACTACTACTACTACTACTACTACTACTACTACTACTAAAACTACTACTACTAATAATAATAATAATAATAATAACAACGATAATAACAATAATAATAATAATAATAATAATAATAATAATAACAACAACAACAAAAGTTGTTTCTCATAATTTTATTAAGAAATTATATAAAATAACCCATGAAATATTTCGTATAGAATTATATTAATTCATAGGGATAAGGAGGGGGAGGAGGAGGAAGAAGACGAGGAAGGAAGTGGACGATGAAGAGGAAGAAAATAAGGAGTAACCTAACTACTGCTCCTTCATTATAATGGTCGAAAAAATGTAAACAAGAGGAAAAGAGCCCAATTTGCCTCATATAATTTTGGCAAAGTGGGCCAGATCTGTGGCCAGGAAGCACGTAGGAAGAGATAGAGGGATGGTGGAGAGGGAGGAAGAGATGTAAGGACGGAGGAAGAGGTAGAAGGAAGGTGAGAGGGAGAGGATTAAGAAAGAGAAAGAAAATATTAGGAGTACCAAAACAAAGAAAACTAAAAACATAAAATAAAAACCATATAATTAATGTAAGAAAGAAAGAGGAAAAAACTGTTAAGCAGCATAATTATAAGAGATAAACAACTGATAATTACAGTGCTTCAGGGAGAGGTCAATATTAAGAGCAATTATTCTCATAGCACAGATGAGGCGTCTAGCTTAGTTACCCTCCAGACTACAACACAAGTCCGCAGTAGTATGTATACTTATTATTATTAAAATAATAATGGTTATAAAAACAGATTGCTATAATTAAAACCAAAATTTTTAAAGGGGTAGACCAGTAAGCCAGAGGAAGGCCTTGGTCAGATGGCCAAAAGCTCCAACTACGGATCATCATATATGCCGGGTCACCAAATTGGAAGAGACCCGGACCGGGATCCATCCCGGCAAATCACCTACAATAGAATCATCATATAACTAAGACCCGCGTCAGGAAACACTTGTCCTGTTTCCTGACAAACATTGTACCTTATTATAAAAAATGGTTATAACTATGATCACAGTTTTTAAGAGGGTGGACCGGTAAGCCAGCGGAAGGCCTCGATCAGATAACCAAAAGCTCCAGCTGCGGGTCATCATCTGACTAAAACCCACGTCAAGAGACACAAACCTACTACCTACCAATGTGTACTGACCATAGATATTAAAGTATTCGTGACTGGTGGTGAAAAGGTGACACGCAGTATTAATACACCTCGTGTAGTCGATAGGTTTCAAACCTATTAAACCAACCCACCAGTTTAATAGTCTGTTTCATGGCTATTAAACCACTACCTAAAATTCCATTTTCTTCAGTCTAAAACGTGACTGTACCTGAGAACCTTGACGTGTCTGCAATGGTGAACCAACTCTCACCGGAATAATAATAATAATAATAATAATAATAATAATAATAATAATAATAATAATAATAATTATTATTATTATTATTATTATTATTATTATTATTATTATTATTACTATGGGGGAGCGCTAAACCCGTAGGGATTATACAGCGCCTGTGGGGGGGGATAGAAGGCATTCAGAGACAGTTCAGGGAGCAGGAGTACAGATCCAATTCCCAATTTGAAGAGCCCCTCACCAGCGTCCAGGAACCTCCCTTGAGTGGCCACTGAAACAAAAGTGGTAAGTCAGTGGAAGGTTTTGTCCACTGGAACAAAATCTGGAGTAATGGGGTGACCACTGGACTAAGACCGGTGTCAGGAGAATTTTCACAGTTCAAGACTTCATAAGAGAGAGAGAGAGAGAGAGAGTCAGTCTTCCAGTTCACTCCAGTTACCAGTCCTTCAGTGGTTACCAGTCCTCCAGTAGTTACCAGTCCTTCAGTAGTTACCAGTCGTCCAGTAGTTACCTCACTGTTTACACTGGGCATACATGAAGCACATGTTTACTGCACATGTTTGACCACTTCCTAGAGGCAGGACAACACGCACGTGTTTATATTTACATATATTTTATAATAATAACGAGGTAAATAATGTTAAGCAACAAGAGTATTGACTAAAAAGTAGTGTGAATGACGTCACTAAAGCAAAGATAGCGTCGTCGTAAACTATGACGTCACTAAAAGCAAAGATAGCGTCGTCGTAAACTATGACGTCACTAAAAGTAAAGATGACGATGTTGCAAACTGTGACGTCACTAAAATCAAGATGGTATCATCGCAAACTATTAAGTTACTAAAAAATCAAGATGGCGTCGACACAAAATATGACGTCACTAAAATCAAGATGACGTCGTCACAAACTATGACGTCACTAACATCCCCGAGAGAGACACTTGACACAGCGACCATCAACAATCTAGGTCAGTGGATCAAGGTTCCTCTCTCCACTTTCCCCTTAAAACATCACCAGAGCCTCGCTCACATTTGTATACCTCTTAAGTGGAAGATATGTGAGTGGTCCTTAAGTGGAAGATATGTGAGTGGTCCTTAAGTGGAAGATATGTGAGTGGTCCTTAAGTGGAAGATATGTGAGTGGTCCTTAAGTGGAAGATATGTGAGTGGTCCTTAAGTGGAAGATATGTGAGTGGTCCTTAAGTGGAAGATGATATTTAAAGTAATCATTATGTGGAAGGTGACTGTAACGTAACACTTAAGTGGAAGATGGGTGTTTCAAGCAACCCTTAAGTGGATTATTAATGTTATCTTTTGTTCTCGCCTCTCTGTAGTACCAGGGGGTCGAGTTTCCGCTCCTGTCTTCCTGAGCTCTGTCGTACCTATACTCAAAACTCTGCACGAGAGGCTGACAGGCTTCCTGTCTACCTCTTGTCACTTAGAAGTGACAAGACGCAGATAGGAAGAATGTCAACCTCTCTCTTAATACACGGAGGGTCGAGCCTTCACGAGAAAATTAATAATAATAATAATAATAATAATAATAATAATAATACAAATAATAATTAATAATTATTAATAATAATTACAATAACAACAATAATAATTATAATAATCACAATAATACAAATTATTAGTAATAATAATAATAATAATAATAATAATAATAATAATAATAATAATTCTCTATTAACTCTGTGAAGTTCTCTGGGTATTTTGTAGGTCGTGGTCATGTCTCCCCTGGTTGAATCTAAGGTGAAGTTCACTAAGTTACTCCTCGTAGCCCAGAGGCGACTCTGGTGTTGTTGTTTCTGTGTTTTTGTTTGTGTTCGCGACCTCAGGCTATTGTTTACACTGCATTTGTCGCTACTGTGGGTAAAAACATATATTTTTTTGTTTCTTGATTTGTCTGTGTGTTTGTTCCGGGTGATGGTCCGTTGCAGGTGTTTGTGTTTGTTTGTGTTCTGTTTGTTTGTTTGATTGTTAGTTCCTCTGTGTTTATATGCTGGCCCTTCTGTGTTTGTGTATTACCGCCTGTCTCTCTGTCTGTCCATCTGCCTGCCTGTCTGTCTGTCTGAGAGTTTCTGTCTGTTTGTCTGTCTGTCTGTCTGACTGACTGACTGACTGACTGTCTGTCTAACTGCCTCTCTGTCTGTCTGTCTGTATGTCTGCCTGCCTGCCTGCCTGTATATCTGTCTGACTGCCTGCCTGTCTGTCTGTCTGTCTGTCTGTCTGTCTGAGTGCCTGCCTGCCTGCCTGCCTGCCTGCCTGCCTGCCTGCCTGTCTGTCTGTCTGCCTGCCTGCCTACCTTCCTGTCTGTCTGTCTGCCTGCCTGTCTGTCTGTCTGTCTGTCTGTCTGTCTGTCTGTCTGTCTGTCTGTCTGCCTGCCTGCCTGCCTGCCTACCTGTCTGTCTGTCTGCCTACCTGCCTGTCTGTCTGCCTGCCTGCCTGCCTGCCTGCCTGTCTGTCTGCCTGTCTGTCTGCCTGCCTGTCTGTCTGACTGCCTTCTGTCTGTCTGACTGCCTGCCTGCCTGCCTGTCTGTCTGTCTGACTGCCTGCCTGCCTGTCTGTCTCTCTGTCTGTCTGTCTGCCGGTCTGTCTGTCTGTCTGTCTGTCTGCCTGTCTGTCTGCCTGCCTGTCTGTCTGTCTGCCTGCCTGCCTGCCTTCTGTCTGACTGCTTGCCTGCCTGTCTGTCTGACTGTCTGCCTGTCTGTCTTACTGCTTGCCTGTCTGTCTGTCTGTCTGCCTGCTTTCCTGTCTGTCTGACTGTCTGTCTGGCTGTCTGCCTACCTGTCTGTCTGTCTATCTGACTGCCTGCCTCCCTGCCTGCCTGCCTGTCTGTCTGACTGTCTGTCTGCCTGCCTGTCTGCCTAACTGCCTGTCTATCTGTCTGTCTGCCTGTCTGTAACATAGTCAGGGTTAACAATTAAGAGAGAGTGTGGAGTAGGAGAGGAGACAGTGAAAGAGAGAGAGAGAGAGAGAAAACATGGAATACACTTTCAATATATCTACTCAAGTGGATGTCTCAAGACCGCTGTCAGACCGCAAGACGGGCAGCTACCACACCCTCCCTCCTCCGCTCTGACTGGACCAGCCCGAACCACCGACTGACTCAGTTTCACAACAATGTCTCACAGTTAACATTCCCAGTCAAGTGGCTGAGTGTCAGCCCCACATCTGACACAGGAAAGGACCGAGGTTCGATTTCCCGTCAGGGTCAGCAGTAAGGTGAGGTCTCCTGGTACCTGCTGCTGCCCCTGCTCGCCTAGCAGTAAATAGGTGCCAATTAACATAGTAAATAGGTAACAATTAACGTAATAAATGGGTACCAATTAACATAGTAAATAGGTAACAATTAATGTAATAAATAGGTAACAATTAACGTAGTAAATAGGTAACAACGTAGTAAACAGGTAACAATTAACGTAGGTAAATAGGTAACAATTGATGTAGCAAATAGGTAACAAGGTAGTAAACAGGTAACAATTAACGCAGATAAATAGGCAACATTTAACGTAGTAAATAGGTAACAACGTAGTAAACAGATAACAATTAACATAGTAAATAGATAACAATTAACATAGGTAAATAGGTAACAATTAACGCAGGTAAATAGGTAATAATTAACGTAGTAAACAGGTAACAACTAACGTAGTAAATAGGTAACAATTAACGTAGGCAAATAGGTAACAATTAACGTAGTAAATAGGTAACAACGTAGTAAACAGATAACAATTAACATAGTAAATAGGTAACAATTAACGTAGGCAAATGGGTAACAATTAACGTAGTAAATAGGTAACAATTAACGTAGTAAATAGGTAACAATTAACGTAGGCAAATAGGTAACAATTAACGTAGTAATACAACGATACAAATGACTCTAACTTCACTCTGTACTGATGATAGGTGATATTACATAAATTGTACGTTAAATTATGCATTTGTGGACGCCACTAGCTTGTAAAATTCACGCAAGAAAGCATTCATCTTTCAAAATGAAGAAAAAACTTAAGTATTACTTAAAAAAAAGCTTATTGTAGCAATTAACAGAAAACGTGAAAAAAATAGTGACGTCACAGCTACGTCATACCTACGTCACGGTCAGTGTTGCTACAACCAGCTCGGTTGCAAAAATATTTACTGAGAAACAGGTCAATAGTACAATAGTACCTTGGACCAGCAGGTTGGGTACATAACTCGCTGTACCCTGGCAAGGTATGGGGAGGGGGAGGGGAAAATAGGTTAAATATGGCGTGTGAATATGGCTGGAATTGAGATGTGGCACAGAGTGGGGAGAGGCCGTGACTATGACGACATATAAACAATGAGTTTATTTTCGCTTTTTTTTGTTTTTCAGAAAAAGTGGATACATCAGTAAGGTGCTGCTACACTGTTGTATACGAGAGTTATATTGTGTTGTGCACGGTGAAGGGTGAGAGTAGAGGGAGGGAAGGAAAGAGAAGACATGAGGGGAAAAAGAGAGGAAAGAACGAGAGAAAAGAGACGCAAGACAAGCCATAGGAGTTGGAAATCTTCAGCTCAAGATCTTTCACACGTCTCCGTGCGTCATCGGGAGCTATGCAATGTTGCAATGGAAAGCAAATGAGTTACCAGGATTGCCATGTAATTGTCACTGTTTATCGTTCCCTCAACAATAACAATCCGTCCAGGGCTTTTAGCAATAAAATCATCCCAAAACATATTCTTAAGTTGATGTTTCGGCGCTTGTTGGCTGTGCATTCAGTCATATTGTGCGAAACAGTTCTGCCATGGAAAAAAAACTGAATCTTCGATCATGAAACATGATACGAATGCTTTATATAATTCAAGCTACGGGTTGTACAAACTCGATAGTTATTTAGTGAATTCTATTTTGTATAAGCTTAAGCAGCATTGCTGTAATAAATCACAGGATTGCTTATTATGCTACGGGCGCCTTGTGAGGATTTAGTGACGTTAGACCAACGTCTTCCGCACCCATCCTGCGCATTTTGCCTGCAGTTTAACCTGCCGGTATGATAGATAACCAATAGTAGTAAGCCCATTTAGGTACAGCTGCACAAAGGTACCGTACTGTTACAGGCACACAAGGTAAATGACTACAGTCAGTGGTTGCAACATGGTGAATGCAACACGGTTACGCTGTTAGGAGGCGATGAAGAATAATCGGAAAATTCATGAAGAATCTGGTTATTAGGTCATAAAGAATAATGGGAATAGCAAGGAAGATTTATGAATAACTAAGGTACAGTCATAATAAATGATACTGAGGTTATCAGACTGCAATATTTAGGAATGTATAAAGAACATTCTAGAACCTTCCTGGACGTACGGTAGTTTATGTTGATAAATGACCGCATTGTTTTGTGTGTGTGGAATGTTACATGACTTGTTGATGGCGATAATATGTAGCTTAGGGCTGGCTATTACATCTCCAATTATTCTGTTTCCGCTTTCTCCATCTTACCCATAATGGGGATGGGTGGTGAGGGTAGGGGATACACACACACACACACACACACACACACACACACATATATATATATATATATATATATATATATATATATATATATATACATAGGACATCTATTATTTATTCTTATTGATACAAAGGTAAGAATTAGCTTTCTTGTATACACTTGGCTTTAAATTTCTGCTAACCCGAACTCCTAATTTTTTTTCACATTCATTTTAACTAAGATCTACATTGTTTATAAGTGTCACGGTTATTTTTTTCTAGTATTAGAACCTTATTCTTGTCTACATTTAACTGCACCTGCCAATTCTCCGACTACGACATCGACCCATCTTGCTCATCATGTAGCCTTCTAGTGCTCACATCATTAATTATTTGACGGCCTCTTTTAGTGTCATCGGCAAATTTACTTATGTCCCTGTTTCTCCCTCATCAATGTCGTTTATGTAGGGTGTGAACAACAAAGGTTCCAACACTGACCCCTGTGGGACACCACTTGTAACTCGTTCCTATATTGGTCAGTCATGTGCTACTTTCTTAATTAGTCTTCGGTGTGGAACTTTATACTCAATGTGGAACTATATACACAATATTGCATGTTGTGTCTTGGTTTACCGCCTCTTCTAATACCTTAGTGAAAAAAGTTAGTAAATTCGAAAGGCAAGAACGACTCTTTGTAAAACTGTGCTGAGATTCGCTGGTCAAACTATAGCTTTCAAGGCAACTTATAATTACTTGGGCAATTTAGTCACGTCAGTCAGGGCCAACAGGTAGAGCTCAACCCTCGAAAACCTAAGAAATAGGCTATTACAGGTACACACACTGGAGTTCAACCCAAATAATTCCAAGTCATTCAAATATGGGAAGGCGTGAAAAGACCAGAGTCAGAGTACCGCTTGAGATGTCAGAAACTACAAATATCGCTTAACGAGAAATGTCTTGGAATAAACATCACACCAAACTTATTACCAGAATAACCTATAACAAACATAACATTGACAGGCCCTCGATGCTGCAGAAGGGCACTTGATCCAAGACACTGGAGCTCTAATTCGCTTCCACTGATTAAACCAGATTGCCTTCCATTCCCCAGTGTCCACTGAACTCTTATGAGTTTGGTGCTTCGCCAGAAAAATTTTAATGAATTCAGAATTTCCTTTAGTGAGGTTGACAAAGATTATTTCAGAACACTACATGACCTGTGTCAAGCCTGTCATGAGCACCTGTCATTGTCACCTGTCATTTATCTGTCACTGCCACCTGTCACTGCCAAAAGCAACAGTCTGTTAGTGATGACAGGTGGCATTAATTTTAAGGAATCAATACATGAACACCAGACTGTGCACACACACACACACACACACACACGGGGCCAGGAGCTGAGTATCGACCCCTGCAACCACAATTAAGTGAGTACACACACACACACACACACACACCAGGCCTAGTGTCTAATCGACATGTGCCTAGGACAAAATGGTAACTAACACACACACACACACACACACACACACACACACACACACACACACACACACACACACACACACACACACACACACACATACACACACACACACACACATATACAATAGGCCTAGTGTCTAATCGACATGTGCCTAGGACAAAATGGTAACTAACACACACACACACGCACACACACACAAACAAACAAACACACACACACACACACACACACACACACACACACACACACACACACACACACACACGGGGCCAGGAGCTCGGACTCGACCCCCGCAACCTCAACTAGGTGAGTACACACACACACACACACACACACACACACACACACACAGATCTTTGACAAACCAGTAATGAGGTCTGAATACCAGACAGGATGGCAACAAACATGACATCAATATTGAGATCAAGTACCACTCAGGGGCTCTAGTCTACCACTTAGCTGCCCTGATCTACCACCCAGGGGCCCCTGATCTACCACCCAGGGGCCCCTGATCTACCACCCAGGGGCCCCTGACCTACCACCCAGGGGCCCCTGATCTACCACCCAGGGGCCCCTGATCTACCACCCAGGGGCCCCTGACCTACCACCCAGGGGCCCCTGATCTACCACCCAGGGGCCCCTGACCTACCACCCAGGGGCCCCTGATCTACCACCCAGGGGCCCCTGACCTACCACCCAGGGGCCCCTGATCTACCACCCAGGGGCCCCTGATCTACCACCCAGGGGCCCCTGATCTACCACCCAGGGGCCCCTGATCTACCACCCAGGGGCCCCTGATCTACCACCCAGGGGCCCCTGATCTACCACCCAGGGGCCCCTGATCTACCACCCAGGGGCCCCTGATCTACCACCCAGGGGCCCTTGACCTACCACTCAGAGACCCTGATCTACCACCCAGGGGCCCCTGATCTACCACCCAGGGGCCCTTGACCTACCACTCAGAGACCCTGATCTACCACCCAGGGGCCCCTGATCTACCACCCAGGGGCCCTTGACCTACCACTCAGAGACCCTGATCTACCACCCAGGGGCCCCTGATCTACCACCCAGGGGCCCCTGATCTACCACCCAGGGGCCCTTGACCTACCACTCAGAGACCCTGATCTACCACCCAGGGGCCCCTGATCTACCACCCAGGGGCCCCTGACCTACCACTCAGAGACCCTGATCTACCACCCAGGGGCCCCTGATCTACCACCCAGGGGCCCCTGACCTACCACCCAGGGGCCCCTGATCTACCACCCAGGGGCCCCTGACCTACCACCCAGGGGCCCCTGATCTACCACCCAGGGGCCCCTGATCTACCACCCAGGGGCCCCTGATCTACCACCCA
>NC_091349.1:11593440-11613440 GCF_038502225.1 Cherax quadricarinatus
GACAGGGAGCCAAGGCCGGGTCATCAAGACAGGGAGCCAAGGCCGGGTCACCAAGACAGGGAGCCAAGGCTGGGTCATCAAGACAGGGAGTCAAGGCTGGGTCACCAAGACAGGGAGCCAAGGCCGGGTCACCAAGACAGGGAGCCAAGGCCGGGTCACCAAGACAGGGAGCCAAGGCTGGGTCATCAAGACAGGGAGCCAAGGCTGGGTCACCAAGACAGGGAGGCAAGGCCGGGTCACCAAGACAGGGAGCCAAGGCTGGGTCACCAAGACAGGGAGCCAAGGCCGGGTCACCAAGACAGGGAGCCAAGGCTGGGTCACCAAGACAGGGAGCCAAGGCCGGGTCACCAAGACAGGGATCCAAGGCCGGGTCACCAAGACAGGGAGCCAAGGCCGGGTCACCAAGACAGGGAGCCAAGGCCGGGTCACCAAGACAGGGAGCCAAGGCCGGGTCACCAAGACAGGGAGCCAAGGCCGGGTCACCAAGACAGGGAGTCAAGGCTGGGTCACCAAGACAGGGAGCCAAGGCCGGGTCACCAAGACAGGGAGCCAAGGCCGGGTCACCAAGACAGGGAGCCAAGGCCGGGTCACCAAGACAGGGAGCCAAGGCCGGGTCACCAAGACAGGGAGTCAAGGCTGGGTCACCAAGACAGGGAGCCAAGGCCGGGTCACCAAGACAGGGAGCCAAGGCTGGGTCATCAAGACAGGGAGCCAAGGCCGGGTCACCAAGACAGGGAGCCAAGGCTGGGTCATCAAGACAGGGAGTCAAGGCTGGGTCACCAAGACAGGGAGCCAAGGCCGGGTCACCAAGACAGGGAGCCAAGGCCGGGTCACCAAGACAGGGAGCCAAGGCCGGGTCACCAAGACAGGGAGCCAAGGCTGGGTCACCAAGACAGGGAGCCAAGGCCGGGTCACCAAGACAGGGAGCCAAGGCCGGGTCACCAAGACAGGGAGCCAAGGCCGGGTCACCAAGACAGGGAGCCAAGGCCGGGTCACCAAGACAGGGAGCCAAGGCCGGGTCACCAAGACAGGGAGCCAAGGCTGGGTCATCAAGACAGGGAGCCAAGGCTGGGTCACCAAGACAGGGAGGCAAGGCCGGGTCACCAAGACAGGGAGCCAAGGCTGGGTCACCAAGACAGGGAGCCAAGGCCGGGTCACCAAGACAGGGAGCCAAGGCTGGGTCACCAAGACAGGGAGCCAAGGCCGGGTCACCAAGACAGGGATCCAAGGCCGGGTCACCAAGACAGGGAGCCAAGGCCGGGTCACCAAGACAGGGAGCCAAGGCCGGGTCACCAAGACAGGGAGCCAAGGCCGGGTCACCAAGACAGGGAGCCAAGGCCGGGTCACCAAGACAGGGAGTCAAGGCTGGGTCACCAAGACAGGGAGCCAAGGCCGGGTCACCAAGACAGGGAGCCAAGGCCGGGTCACCAAGACAGGGAGCCAAGGCCGGGTCACCAAGACAGGGAGCCAAGGCCGGGTCACCAAGACAGGGAGTCAAGGCTGGGTCACCAAGACAGGGAGCCAAGGCCGGGTCACCAAGACAGGGAGCCAAGGCTGGGTCATCAAGACAGGGAGCCAAGGCCGGGTCACCAAGACAGGGAGCCAAGGCTGGGTCATCAAGACAGGGAGTCAAGGCTGGGTCACCAAGACAGGGAGCCAAGGCCGGGTCACCAAGACAGGGAGCCAAGGCCGGGTCACCAAGACAGGGAGCCAAGGCCGGGTCACCAAGACAGGGAGCCAAGGTTGGGTCACCAAGACAGGGAGCCAAGGCCGGGTCACCAAGACAGGGAGCCAAGGCCGGGTCACCAAGACAGGGAGCCAAGGCCGGGTCACCAAGACAGGGAGCCAAGGCCGGGTCACCAAGACAGGGAGCCAAGGCTGGGTCACCAAGACAGGGAGCCAAGGCCGGGTCATCAAGACAGGGAGCCAAGGTCGGGTCATCAAGACAGGGAGCCAAGGCTGGGTCACCAAGACAGGGAGCCAAGGTCGGGTCATCAAGACAGGGAGCCAAGGCTGGGTCACCAAGACAGGGAGCCAAGGCCGGGTCATCAAGACAGGGAGCCAAGGCCGGGTCATCAAGACAGGGAGTCAAGGCCGGGTCACCAAGACAGGGAGCCAAGGCTGGGTCACCAAGACAGGGAGCCAAGGCCGGGTCATCAAGACAGGGAGTCAAGGTCGGGTCACCAAGACAGAGAGACAAGGCCGGGTCATCAAGACAGGGAGCCAAGGCCGGGTCATCAAGACAGGGAGTCAAGGCCGGGTCCTCAAGACAGGGAGCGAAGGCCGGGTCACCAAGACAGGGAACCAACGCCGGGTCACCAAGACAGGGAATCAACGCCGGGTCAACAAGACAGGGAACGAAGGCCGGGTCACCAAGACAGGGAACCAACGCCGGGTCACCAAGACAGGGAACCAACGCCAGGTCACCAAGACAGGGAACCAACGCCGGGTCACCAAGACAGGGAATCAACGCCGGGTCAACAAGACAGGGAACGAAGGCCGGGTCACCAAGACAGGGAACCAACGCCGGGTCACCAAGACAGGGAACCAACGCCGGGTCACCAAGACAGGGAACCAACGCCGGGTCACCAAGACAGGGAACCAACGCCGGGTCACCAAGACAGGGAACCAACGCCGGGTCACCAAGACAGGGAACCAACGCAGGATCACCAAGACAGGGAACCAACGCCGGGTCACCAAGACAGGGAACCAACGCCGGATCACCAAGACAGGGAACCAACGCCGGGTCACCAAGACAGGGAACCAACGCCGGGTCACCAAGACAGGGAACCAACGCCGGGTCACCAAGACAGGGAACCAACGCCGGGTCACCAAGACAGGGAACCAACGCCGGGTCACCAAGACAGGGAACCAACGCCGGGTCAACAAGACAGGGAACCAACGCCGGGTCACCAAGACAGGGAACCAACGCCGGGTCACCAAGACAGGGAGCCAACGCCGGGTCACCAAGACAGGGAACCAACGCCGGGTCACCAAGATAGGGAACCAACGCCGGGTCACCAAGACAGGGAGCCAACGCCGGGTCACCAAGACAGGGAACCAACGCCGGGTCACCAAGACAGGGAACCAACGCCGGGTCACCAAGACAGGGAACCAACGCCGGGTCACCAAGACAGGGAACCAACGCCGGGTCACCAAGACAGGGAACCAACGCCGGGTCACCAAGACAGGGAACCAACGCCGGGTCACCAAGACAGGGAGCCAACGCCGGGTCACCAAGACAGGGAACCAACGCCGGGTCACCAAGACAGGGAACCAACGCCGGGTCACCAAGACAGGGAACCAACGCCGGGTCACCAAGACAGGGAACCAACGCCGGGTCACCAAGACGGAACCAACGCCGGGTCACCAAGACAGGGAACCAACGCCGGGTCACCAAGACAGGGAACCAACGCCGGGTCACCAAGACAGGGAGCCAACGCCGGGTCACCAAGACAGGGAACCAACGCCGGGTCACCAAGACAGGGAACCAACGCCGGGTCACCAAGACAGGGAACCAACGCCGGGTCACCAAGACAGGGAACCAACGCCGGGTCACCAAGACAGGGAACCAACGCCGGGTCACCAAGACAGGGAACCAACGCCGGGTCACCAAGACAGGGAACCAACGCCGGGTCACCAAGACAGGGAACCAACGCCGGGTCACCAAGACAGGGAACCAACGCCGGGTCACCAAGACAGTGAGCCAACGCCGGGTCACCAAGACAGGGAACCAACGCCGGGTCACCAAGACAGGGAACCAACGCCGGGTCACCAAGACAGGGAACCAACGCCGGGTCACCAAGACAGGGAACCAACGCCGGGTCACCAAGACAGGGAACCAACGCCGGGTCACCAAGACAGGGAACCAACGCCGGGTCAACAAGACAGGGAACCAACGCCGGATCACCAAGACAGGGAACCAACGCCGGATCACCAAGACAGGGAACCAACGCCGGATCACCAAGACAGGGAACCAACGCCGGGTCACCAAGACAGGGAACCAACGCCGGGTCACCAAGACAGGGAACCAACGGCGGGTCACCAAGACAGGGAACCAACGCCGGGTCACCAAGACAGGGAACCAACGCCGGGTCACCAAGACAGGGAACCAACGCCGGGTCACCAAGACAGGGAACCAACGCCGGGTCACCAAGACAGGGAACCAACGCCGGGTCACCAAGACAGGGAACCAACGCCGGGTCACCAAGACAGGGAACCAACGCCGGGTCACCAAGACAGGGAACCAACGCCGGGTCACCAAGACAGTGAGCCAACGCCGGGTCACCAAGACAGGGAACCAACGCCGGGTCACCAAGACAGGGAACCAACGCCGGGTCACCAAGACAGGGAACCAACGCCGGGTCACCAAGACAGGGAACCAACGCCGGGTCACCAAGACAGGGAACCAACGCCGGGTCACCAAGACAGGGAACCAACGCCGGGTCAACAAGACAGGGAACCAACGCCGGATCACCAAGACAGGGAACCAACGCCGGATCACCAAGACAGGGAACCAACGCCGGATCACCAAGACAGGGAACCAACGCCGGGTCACCAAGACAGGGAACCAACGCCGGGTCACCAAGACAGGGAACCAACGCCGGGTCACCAAGACAGGGAACCAACGCCGGGTCACCAAGACAGGGAACCAACGCCGGGTCACCAAGACAGGGAACCAACGCCGGGTCACCAAGACAGGGAACCAACGCCGGGTCACCAAGACAGGGAACCAACGCCGGGTCACCAAGACAGGGAACCAACGCCGGGTCACCAAGACAGGGAACCAACGCCGGGTCACCAAGACAGGGAACCAACGCCGGGTCACCAAGACAGGGAACCAACGCCGGGTCACCAAGACAGGGAACCAACGCCGGGTCACCAAGACAGGGAACCAACGCCGGGTCACCAAGACAGGGAACCAACGCCGGGTCACCAAGACAGGGAACCAACGCCGGGTCACCAAGACAGGGAACCAACGCCGGGTCACCAAGACAGGGCCGGGAGAGTACCGGGGAATCAAGAACAAGAAATTTACATTGAAAACATGTTTATATACTGAGTTTATATTAGTTTATATACACTGTATACTTTATTCCGTATTTTATATAGCAAAATATTCGGTGTGGTGGTGAGCGGGTTACCGTGCAGCCTTAATGACCATCGTGTAGTAGACAGGCTTTAAACCTTCCATCATTAGCCCACCAGTTTTGTTGCTAGTGAAAATAAGCAAGTGTAAATAATGATTGAGAATTTTTTATTGTCATTATTATAAAGATATAATTCATTATTATTTTAAAACATCCGACACTCGACACCCCCGCCCCCCCCAGCCTCTCCTGTCATCCTGGTTCATCATTGTTCACTCTCCCTTTCTCTCCTGTCATCCTGGTTCATCATTGTTCACTCTCCCTTTCTCTCCTGTCATCCTGGTTCATCATTGTTCACTCTCCCTTTCTCTCCTGTCATCCTGGTTCATCATTGTTCACTCTCCCTTTCTCTCCTGTCATCCTGGTTCATCATTGTTCACTCTCCCTTTCTCTCCTGTCATCCTGGTTCATCATTGTTCACTCTCCCTTTCTCTCCTGTCATCCTGGTTCATCATTGTTCACTCTCCCTTTCTCTCCTGTCATCCTGGTTCATCAATGTTCACTATCCCTTTCTCTCCTGTCATCCTGGTTCATCATTGTTCACTCTCCCTTTCTCTCCTGTCATCCTGTTTCATCATTGTTCACTCTCCCTTTCTCTCCTGTCATCCTGGTTCATCATTGTTCACTCTCCCTTTCTCATTACCCTACTACTTCCTCTCTTCTCTTCCTCTCCCCTTTCTCCATATTTTCCTCTTTTCTCCCTCTTCCTTTCTCATTCCTCCACCATCATCTAGTCGATTAAGCCTGGCTGGCTTAAGCCAGTTATGAATTACTAATGACTACATAATAATCTCTCTACCTACCCTACCATCCTTCCCTCCATCTTTTTTCTCTCCACCCCTCCATCTTTTTTTCTCTCCCTCACTCCCCTCCCCTTTTCTCACTCTCTCCATCTCTTTCCCTCAGTCCCACTTCCTCTTTCTCATCCCTCTACCCCACCTCCTTTCGCAATTCCTTATCGTTTCCATTTCCTTCTCTGTTTCCTCTTTCTCCCATTATTCCTCTTTAGCTGTGGCATAGATACATCCAGGTTGGTCTAGGTGTGGAGGCTGAGGCTCCAGTACCAGAGATGGAAGACGAGAGGAAGGATGGAGGGAGAAAGAACAGGAGAGGTAACTGGAAGGATGTGCAGGAACGATATGAAGGACGTGTGTGAGTCTTGTCTAGTGAACACACTCTACCTTCACTCAACACTGACCTCTAGAGAACAGACTCTACCTTCACTCAACACTGACCTCTAGAGAACAGACTCTGCCTTCACTCAGCACTGACCTCTAGAGAACAGACTCTACCTTCACTCAACACTGACCTCTAGAGAACAGACTCTACCTTCACTCAGCACTGACCTCTAGAGAACAGACTCTACCTTCACTCAACACTGACCTCTAGAGAACAGACTCTACCTTCACTCAACACTGACCTCTAGAGAACAGACTCTACCTTCACTCAACACTGACCTCTAGAGAACAGACTCTGCCTTCACTCAGCACTGACCTCTAGAGAACAGACTCTACCTTCACTCAACACTGACCTCTAGAGAACAGACTCTACCTTCACTCAGCACTGACCTCTAGAGAACAGTTGCTACCTTCACTTAGAACTGACCTCTAGAGAACAGATGCTACCTTCACTCAGCAATGATCTCTAGAGAACAGTTGCTACCTTCACTCAGCACTGACCTCTAGAGAACAGATGCTACCTTCACTCAGCACTGACCTCTAGAGAACAGATGCTACCTTCACTCAGCAATGATCTCTAGAGAACAGTTGCTACCTTCACTCAGCACTGACCTCTAGAGAACAGTTGCTACCTTCACTCAGCACTGACCTCTAGAGAACAGACTCTACCTTCACTCAGCACTGACCTCTAGAGAACAGACTCTGCCTTCACTCAGCACTGACCTCTAGTGAACAGACTCTACCTTCACTCAGCACTGACCTCTAGAGAACAGTTGCTACCTTCACTGAGCACTGACCTCTAGAGAACAGACTCTACCTTCACTCAGCACTGACCTCTAGAGAACAGACTCTGCCTTCACTCAGCACTGACCTCTAGAGAACAGACTCTACCTTCACTCAGCACTGACCTCTAGAGAACAGTTGCTACCTTCACTCAGCACTGACCTCTAGAGAACAGACTCTGCCTTCACTCAGCACTGACCTCTAGAGAACAGACTCTACCTTCACTCAGCACTGACCTCTAGAGAACAGTTGCTACCTTCACTCAGCACTGACCTCTAGAGAACAGACTCTACCTTCACTCAGCACTGACCTCTAGAGAACAGACTCTGCCTTCACTCAGCACTGACCTCTAGAGAACAGACTCTACCTTCACTCAGCACTGACCTCTAGAGAACAGTTGCTACCTTCACTCAGCACTGACCTCTAGAGAACAGACTCTACCTTCACTCAGCACTGACCTCTAGAGAGCAGACTCTGCCTTCACTCAGCACTGACCTCTAGAGAACAGACTCTACCTTCACTCAGCACTGACCTCTAGAGAACAGTTGCTACCTTCACTCAGCATTGACCTCTAGAGAACAGTTGCTACCTTCACTCAGCACTGACCTCTAGAGAACAGACTCTACCTTCACTCAGCACTGACCTCTAGAGAACAGACTCTGCCTTCACTCAGCACTGACCTCTAGAGAACAGTTGCTACCTTCACTCAGCACTGACCTCTAGAGAACAGACTCTACCTTCACTCAGCACTGACCTCTAGAGAACAGACTCTACCTTCACTCAGCACTGACCTCTAGAGAACAGACTCTACCTTCACTCAGCACTGACCTCTAGAGAACAGACTCTACCTTCACTCAGCACTGACCTCTAGAGAACAGACTCTACCTTCACTCAGCACTGACCTCTAGAGAACAGTCTCTACCTTCACTCAGCACTGACCTCTAGAGAACAGACTCTACCTTCACTCAGCACTGACCTCTAGAGAACAGTTGCTACCTTCACTCAGCACTGACCTCTAGAGAACAGTTGCTACCTTCACTCAGCACTGACCTCTAGAGAACAGACTCTACCTTCACTCAGCACTGACCTCTAGAGAACAGACTCTGCCTTCACTCAGCACTGACCTCTAGAGAACAGTTGCTACCTTCACTCAGCACTGACCTCTAGAGAACAGACTCTACCTTCACTCAGCACTGACCTCTAGAGAACAGACTCTGCCTTCACTCAGCACTGACCTCTAGAGAACAGACTCTACCTTCACTCAGCACTGACCTCTAGAGAACAGTTGCTACCTTCACTCAGCACTGACCTCTAGAGAACAGACTCTGCCTTCACTCAGCACTGACCTCTAGAGAACAGACTCTACCTTCACTCAGCACTGACCTCTAGAGAACAGTTGCTACCTTCACTCAGCACTGACCTCTAGAGAACAGACTCTGCCTTCACTCAGCACTGACCTCTAGAGAACAGACTCTATCTTCACTCAGCACTGACCTCTAGAGAACAGTTGCTACCTTCACTCAGCACTGACCTCTAGAGAACAGACTCTACCTTCACTCAGCACTGACCTCTAGAGAACAGACTCTGCCTTCACTCAGCACTGACCTCTAGAGAACAGACTCTACCTTCACTCAGCACTGACCTCTAGAGAACAGTTGCTACCTTCACTCAGCACTGACCTCTAGAGAACAGACTCTACCTTCACTCAGCACTGACCTCTAGAGAACAGACTCTGCCTTCACTCAGCACTGACCTCTAGAGAACAGACTCTACCTTCACTCAGCACTGACCTCTAGAGAACAGTTGCTACCTTCACTCAGCACTGACCTCTAGAGAACAGTTGCTACCTTCACTCAGCACTGACCTCTAGAGAACAGACTCTACCTTCACTCAGCACTGACCTCTAGAGAACAGACTCTACCTTCACTCAGCACTGACCTCTAGAGAACAGACTCTACCTTCACTCAGCACTGACCTCTAGAGAACAGTTGCTACCTTCACTCAGCACTGACCTTTAGAGAACAGTTGCTACCTTCACTCAGCACTGACCTCTAGAGAACAGACTCTGCCTTCACTCAGCACTGACCTCTAGAGAACAGTTGCTACCTTCACTCAGCACTGACCTCTAGAGAACAGACTCTACCTTCACTCAGCACTGACCTCTAGAGTACAGACTCTACCTTCACTCAGCACTGACCTCTAGAGAACAGACTCTACCTTCACTCAGCACTGACCTCTAGAGAACAGACTCTACCTTCACTCAGCACTGACCTCTAGAGAACAGACTCTACCTTCACTCAGCACTGACCTCTAGAGAACAGACTCTGCCTTCACTCAGCACTGACCTCTAGAGAACAGACTCTGCCTTCACTCAGCACTGACCTCTAGAGAACAGTTGCTACCTTCACTCAGCACTGACCTCTAGAGAACAGACTCTGCCTTCACTCAGCACTGACCTCTAGAGAACAGTTGCTACCTTCACTCAGCACTGACCTCTAGAGAACAGACTCTACCTTCACTCAGCACTGACCTCTAGAGAACAGACTCTACCTTCACTCAGCACTGACCTCTAGAGAACAGTTGCTACCTTCACTCAGCACTGACCTCTAGAGAACAGACTCTACCTTCACTCAGCACTGACCTCTAGAGAACAGACTCTACCTTCACTCAGCACTGACCTCTAGAGAACAGTTGCTACCTTCACTCAGCACTGACCTCTAGAGAACAGACTCTACCTTCACTCACCACTGACCTCTAGAGAACAGTTGCTACCTTCACTCAGCACTGACCTCTAGAGAACAGACTCTGCCTTCACTCAGCACTGACCTCTAGAGAACAGTTGCTACCTTCACTCAGCACTGACCTCTAGAGAACAGTTGCTACCTTCACTCAGCACTGACCTCTAGAGAACAGACTCTGCCTTCACTCAGCACTGACCTCTAGAGAACAGACTCTACCTTCACTCAGCACTGACCTCTAGAGAACAGTTGCTACCTTCACTCAGCACTGACCTCTAGAGAACAGACTCTACCTTCACTCAGCACTGACCTCTAGAGAACAGTTGCTACCTTCACTCAGCACTGACCTCTAGAGAACAGACTCTACCTTCACTCAGCACTGACCTCTAGAGAACAGTTGCTACCTTCACTCAGCACTGACCTCTAGAGAACAGACTCTACCTTCACTCAGCACTGACCTCTAGAGAACAGACTCTACCTTCACTCAGGACTGACCTCTAGAGAACAGTTGCTACCTTCACTCAGCACTGACCTCTAGAGAACAGACTCTACCTTCACTCAGCACTGACCTCTAGAGAACAGTTGCTACCTTCACTCAGCACTGACCTCTAGAGAACAGTTGCTACCTTCACTCAGCACTGACCTCTAGAGAACAGACTCTGCCTTCACTCAGCACTGACCTCTAGAGAACAGACTCTGCCTTCACTCAGCACTGACCTCTAGAGAAGAGACTCTACCTTCACTCAGCACTGACCTCTAGAGAACAGTTGCTACCTTCACTCAGCACTGACCTCTAGAGAACAGACTCTGCCTTCACTCAGCACTGACCTCTAGAGAACAGACTCTGCCTTCACTCAGCACTGACCTCTAGAGAACAGACTCTACCTTCACTCAGCACTGACCTCTAGAGAACAGTTGCTACCTTCACTCAGCACTGACCTTTAGAGAACAGTTGCTACCTTCACTCAGCACTGACCTTTAGAGAACAGTTGCTACCTTCACTCAGCACTGACCTCTAGAGAACAGACTCTGCCTTCACTCAGCACTGACCTCTAGAGAACAGACTCTGCCTTCACTCAGCACTGACCTCTAGAGAACAGACTCTACCTTCACTCAGCACTGACCTCTAGAGAACAGTTGCTACCTTCACTCAGCACTGACCTCTAGAGAACAGACTCTACCTTCACTCAGCACTGACCTCTAGAGAACAGTTGCTACCTTCACTCAGCACTGACCTCTAGAGAACAGACTCTACCTTCACTCAGCACTGACCTCTAGAGAACAGTTGCTACCTTCACTCAGCACTGACCTCTAGAGAACAGACTCTACCTTCACTCAGCACTGACCTCTAGAGAACAGACTCTACCTTCACTCAGGACTGACCTCTAGAGAACAGTTGCTACCTTCACTCAGCACTGACCTCTAGAGAACAGACTCTGCCTTCACTCAGCACTGACCTCTAGAGAACAGACTCTGCCTTCACTCAGCACTGACCTCTAGAGAACAGACTCTACCTTCACTCAGCACTGACCTCTAGAGAACAGTTGCTACCTTCACTCAGCACTGACCTCTAGAGAACAGACTCTACCTTCACTCAGCACTGACCTCTAGAGAACAGTTGCTACCTTCACTCAGCACTGACCTCTAGAGAACAGACTCTACCTTCACTCAGCACTGACCTCTAGAGAACAGTTGCTACCTTCACTCAGCACTGACCTCTAGAGAACAGTTGCTACCTTCACTCAGCACTGACCTCTAGAGAACAGACTCTACCTTCACTCAGCACTGACCTCTAGAGAACAGACTCTACCTTCACTCAGCACTGACCTCTAGAGAACAGTTGCTACCTTCACTCAGCACTGACCTCTAGAGAACAGACTCTGCCTTCACTCAGCACTGACCTCTAGAGAACAGACTCTGCCTTCACTCAGCACTGACCTCTAGAGAACAGTTGCTACCTTCACTCAGCACTGACCTCTAGAGAACAGACTCTACCTTCACTCAGCACTAACCTCTAGAGAACAGTTGCTACCTTCACTCAGCACTGACCTTTAGAGAACAGTTGCTACCTTCACTCAGCACTGACCTCTAGAGAACAGACTCTACCTTCACTCAGCACTGACCTCTAGAGAACAGTTGCTACCTTCACTCAGCACTGACCTTTAGAGAACAGTTGCTACCTTCACTCAGCACTGACCTCTAGAGAACAGACTCTGCCTTCACTCAGCACTGACCTCTAGAGACCAGACTCTACCTTCACTCAGCACTGACCTCTAGAGAACAGTTGCTACCTTCACTCAGCACTGACCTCTAGAGAACAGACTCTGCCTTCACTCAGCATTGACCTCTATAGAACAGACTCTACCTTCACTCAGCACTGACCTCTAGAGAACAGTTGCTACCTTCACTCAGCACTGACCTCTAGAGAACAGACTCTACCTTCACTCAGCACTGACCTCTAGAGAACAGACTCTGCCTTCACTCAGCACTGACCTCTAGAGAACAGACTCTACCTTCACTCAGCACTGACCTCTAGAGAACAGTTGCTACCTTCACTCAGCACTGACCTCTAGAGAACAGACTCTACCTTCACTCAGCACTGACCTCTAGAGAACAGACTCTACCTTCACTCAGCACTGACCTCTAGAGAACAGACTCTACCTTCACTCAGCACTGACCTCTAGAGAACAGTTGCTACCTTCACTCAGCACTGACATCTAGAGAACAGTTGCTACCTTCACTCAGCACTGACCTCTAGAGAACAGACTCTACCTTCACTCAGCACTGACCTCTAGAGAACAGACTCTGCCTTCACTCAGCACTGACCTCTAGAGAACAGTTGCTACCTTCACTCAGCACTGACCTCTAGAGAACAGACTCTACCTTCACTCAGCACTGACCTCTAGAGAACAGACTCTACCTTCACTCAGAACTGACCTCTAGAGAACAGACTCTACCTTCACTCAGCACTGACCTCTAGAGAACAGACTCTACCTTCACTCAGCACTGACCTCTAGAGAACAGACTCTACCTTCACTCAGCACTGACCTCTAGAGAACAGTTGCTACCTTCACTCAGCACTGACCTCTAGAGAACAGTTGCTACCTTCACTCAGCACTGACCTCTAGAGAACAGACTCTACCTTCACTCAGCACTGACCTCTAGAGAACAGACTCTGCCTTCACTCAGCACTGACCTCTAGAGAACAGTTGCTACCTTCACTCAGCACTGACCTCTAGAGAACAGACTCTACCTTCACTCAGCACTGACCTCTAGAGAACAGACTCTGCCTTCACTCAGCACTGACCTCTAGAGAACAGACTCTACCTTCACTCAGAACTGACCTCTAGAGAACAGTTGCTACCTTCACTCAGCACTGACCTCTAGAGAACAGACTCTGCCTTCACTCAGCACTGACCTCTAGAGAACAGACTCTACCTTCACTCAGCACTGACCCCTAGAGAACAGTTGCTACCTTCACTCAGCACTGACCTCTAGAGAACAGACTCTGCCTTCACTCAGCACTGACCTCTAGAGAACAGACTCTACCTTCACTCAGCACTGACCTCTAGAGAACAGTTGCTACCTTCACTCAGCACTGACCTCTAGAGAACAGACTCTACCTTCACTCAGCACTGACCTCTAGAGAACAGACTCTGCCTTCACTCAGCACTGACCTCTAGAGAACAGACTCTACCTTCACTCAGCACTGACCTCTAGAGAACAGTTGCTACCTTCACTCAGCACTGACCTCTAGAGAACAGACTCTACCTTCACTCAGCACTGACCTCTAGAGAACAGACTCTGCCTTCACTCAGCACTGACCTCTAGAGAACAGACTCTACCTTCACTCAGCACTGACCTCTAGAGAACAGTTGCTACCTTCACTCAGCACTGACCTCTAGAGAACAGTTGCTACCTTCACTCAGCACTGACCTCTAGAGAACAGACTCTACCTTCACTCAGCACTGACCTCTAGAGAACAGACTCTGCCTTCACTCAGCACTGACCTCTAGAGAACAGTTGCTACCTTCACTCAGCACTGACCTCTAGAGAACAGACTCTACCTTCACTCAGCACTGACCTCTAGAAAACAGACTCTACCTTCACTCAGCACTGACCTCTAGAGAACAGACTCTACCTTCACTCAGCACTGACCTCTAGAGAACAGACTCTACCTTCACTCAGCACTGACCTCTAGAGAACAGACTCTACCTTCACTCAGCACTGACCTCTAGAGAACAGACTCTGCCTTTACTCAGCACTGACCTCTAGAGAACAGACTCTGCCTTCACTCAGCACTGACCTCTAGAGAACAGTTGCTACCTTCACTCAGCACTGACCTCTAGAGAACAGACTCTGCCTTCACTCAGCACTGACCTCTAGAGAACAGTTGCTACCTTCACTCAGCACTGACCTCTAGAGAACAGACTCTACCTTCACTCAGCACTGACCTCTAGAGAACAGACTCTGCCTTTACTCAGCACTGACCTCTAGAGAACAGACTCTGCCTTCACTCAGCACTGACCTCTAGAGAACAGTTGCTACCTTCACTCAGCACTGACCTCTAGAGAACAGACTCTGCCTTCACTCAGCACTGACCTCTAGAGAACAGTTGCTACCTTCACTCAGCACTGACCTCTAGAGAACAGACTCTACCTTCACTCAGCACTGACCTCTAGAGAACAGACTCTGCCTTTACTCAGCACTGACCTCTAGAGAACAGACTCTGCCTTCACTCAGCACTGACCTCTAGAGAACAGTTGCTACCTTCACTCAGCACTGACCTCTAGAGAACAGACTCTGCCTTCACTCAGCACTGACCTCTAGAGAACAGTTGCTACCTTCACTCAGCACTGACCTCTAGAGAACAGTTGCTACCTTCACTCAGCACTGACCTCTAGAGAACAGTTGCTATCTTCACTCAGCACTGACCTCTAGAGAACAGTTGCTACCTTCACTCAGCACTGACCTCTAGAGAACAGTTGCTACCTTCACTCAGCACTGACCTCTAGAGAACAGACTCTGCCTTCACTCAGCACTGACCTCTAGAGAACAGACTCTACCTTCACTCAGCACTGACCTCTAGAGAACAGTTGCTACCTTCACTCAGCACTGACCTCTAGAGAACAGACTCTACCTTCACTCAGCACTGACCTCTAGAGAACATTTGCTACCTTCACTCAGCACTGACCTCTAGAGAACAGACTCTGCCTTCACTCAGCACTGACCTCTAGAGAACAGACTCTACCTTCACTCAGCACTGACCTCTAGAGAACAGTTGCTACCTTCACTCAGCACTGACCTCTAGAGAACAGTTGCTACCTTCACTCAGCACTGACCTCTAGAGAACAGACTCTGCCTTCACTCAGCACTGACCTCTAGAGAACAGACTCTGCCTTCACTCAGCACTGACCTCTAGAGAACAGACTCTACCTTCACTCAGCACTGACCTCTAGAGAACAGACTCTGCCTTCACTCAGCACTGACCTCTAGAGAACAGACTCTGCCTTCACTCAGCACTGACCTCTAGAGAACAGACTCTGCCTTCACTCAGCACTGACCTCTAGAGAACAGACTCTACCTTCACTCAGCACTGACCTCTAGAGAACAGTTGCTACCTTCACTCAGCACTGACCTCTAGAGAACAGACTCTACCTTCACTCAGCACTGACCTCTAGAGAACAGTTGCTACCTTCACTCAGCACTGACCTCTAGAGAACAGACTCTACCTTCACTCAGCACTGACCTCTAGAGAACAGACTCTGCCTTCACTCAGCACTGACCTCTAGAGAACAGACTCTGCCTTCACTCAGCACTGACCTCTAGAGAACAGACTCTACCTTCACTCAGCACTGACCTCTAGAGAACAGTTGCTACCTTCACTCAGCACTGACCTCTAGAGAACAGTTGCTACCTTCACTCAGCACTGACCTCTAGAGAACAGACTCTGCCTTCACTCAGCACTGACCTCTAGAGAACAGACTCTACCTTCACTCAGCACTGACCTCTAGAGAACATTTGCTACCTTCACTCAGCACTGACATCTAGAGAACATTTGCTACCTTCACTCAGCACTGACCTCTAGAGAACAGACTCTACCTTCACTCAGCACTGACCTCTAGAGAACATTTGCTACCTTCACTCAGCACTGACCTCTAGAGAACATTTGCTACCTTCACTCAGCACTGACCTCTAGAGAACAGACTCTACCTTCACTCAGCACTGACCTCTAGAGAACATTTGCTACCTTCACTCAGCACTGACCTCTAGAGAACATTTGCTACCTTCACTCAGCACTGACCTCTAGAGAACAGACTCTACCTTCACTCAGCACTGACCTCTAGAGAACATTTGCTACCTTCACTCAGCACTGACCTCTAGAGAACATTTGCTACCTTCACTCAGCACTGACCTCTAGAGAACATTTGCTACCTTCACTCAGCACTGACATCTAGAGAACATTTGCTACCTTCACTCAGCACTGACATCTAGAGAACATTTGCTACCTTCACTCAGCACTGACATCTAGAGAACATTTGCTACCTTCACTCAGCACTGACCTCTAGAGAACAGACTCTACCTTCACTCAGCACTGACATCTAGAGAACAGACTCTACCTTCACTCAGCACTGACCTCTAGAGAACATTTGCTACCTTCACTCAGCACTGACCTCTAGAGAACAGACTCTACCTTCACTCAGCACTGACATCTAGAGAACATTTGCTACCTTCACTCAGCACTGACATCTAGAGAACATTTGCTACCTTCACTCAGCACTGACATCTAGAGAACATTTGCTACCTTCACTCAGCACTGACCTCTAGAGAACAGACTCTACCTTCACTCAGCACTGACATCTAGAGAACATTTGCTACCTTCACTCAGCACTGACCTCTAGAGAACATTTGCTACCTTCACTCAGCACTGACATCTAGAGAACATTTGCTACCTTCACTCAGCACTGACATCTAGAGAACATTTGCTACCTTCACTCAGCACTGACATCTAGAGAACAGACTCTACCTTCACTCAGCACTGACATCTAGAGAACATTTGCTACCTTCACTCAGCACTGACCTCTAGAGAACAGTTGCTACCTTCACTCAGCACTGACATCTAGAGAACAGACTCTACCTTCACTCAGCACTGACCTCTAGAGAACATTTGCTACCTTCACTCAGCACTGACCTCTAGAGAACAGACTCTACCTTCACTCAGCACTGACCTCTAGAGAACATTTGCTACCTTCACTCAGCACTGACCTCTAGAGAACAGTTGCTACCTTCACTCAGCACTGACATCTAGAGAACAGTTGCTACCTTCACTCAGCACTGACCTCTAGAGAACAGACTCTGCCTTCACTCAGCACTGACCTCTAGAGAACAGACTCTACCTTCACTCAGCACTGACCTCTAGAGAACAGTTGCTACCTTCACTCAGCACTGACCTCTAGAGAACAGACTCTACCTTCACTCAGCACTGACCTCTAGAGAACATTTGCTACCTTCACTCAGCACTGACCTCTAGAGAACATTTGCTACCTTCACTCAGCACTGACCTCTAGAGAACATTTGCTACCTTCACTCAGCACTGACATCTAGAGAACAGACTCTACCTTCACTCAGCACTGACCTCTAGAGAACATTTGCTACCTTCACTCAGCACTGACCTCTAGAGAACATTTGCTACCTTCACTCAGCACTGACCTCTAGAGAACATTTGCTACCTTCACTCAGCACTGACATCTAGAGAACAGACTCTACCTTCACTCAGCACTGACCTCTAGAGAACAGACTCTACCTTCACTCAGCACTGACCTCTAGAGAACATTTGCTACCTTCACTCAGCACTGACATCTAGAGAACAGTTGCTACCTTCACTCAGCACTGACCTCTAGAGAACAGACTCTACCTTCACTCAGCACTGACCTCTAGAGAACATTTGCTACCTTCACTCAGCACTGACCTCTAGAGAACATTTGCTACCTTCACTCAGCACTGACCTCTAGAGAACATTTGCTACCTTCACTCAGCACTGACCTCTAGAGAACATTTGCTACCTTCACTCAGCACTGACATCTAGAGAACAGACTCTACCTTCACTCAGCACTGACCTCTAGAGAACATTTGCTACCTTCACTCAGCACTGACCTCTAGAGAACATTTGCTACCTTCACTCAGCACTGACATCTAGAGAACAGTTGCTACCTTCACTCAGCACTGACATCTAGAGAACAGTTGCTACCTTCACTCAGCACTGACATCTAGAGAACAGTTGCTACCTTCACTCAGCACTGACATCTAGAGAACAGTTGCTACCTTCACTCAGCACTGACATCTAGAGAACAGTTGCTACCTTCACTCAGCACTGACATCTAGAGAACAGTTGCTACCTTCACTCAGCACTGACATCTAGAGAACAGTTGCTACCTTCACTCAGCACTGACCTCTAGAGAACAGACTCTACCTTCACTCAGCACTGACCTCTAGAGAACAGACTCTACCTTCACTCAGCACTGACCTCTAGAGAACAGACTCTACCTTCACTCAGCACTGACCTCTAGAGAACAGACTCTACCTTCACTCAGCACTGACCTCTAGAGAACAGTTGCTACCTTCACTCAGCACTGACCTCTAGAGAACAGACTCTACCTTCACTCAGCACTGACCTCTAGAGAACAGACTCTACCTTCACTCAGCACTGACCTCTAGAGAACAGACTCTACCTTCACTCAGCACTGACCTCTAGAGAACAGTTGCTACCTTCACTCAGCACTGACCTCTAGAGAACAGACTCTACCTTCACTCAGCACTGACCTCTAGAGAACAGACTCTGCCTTCACTCAGCACTGACCTCTAGAGAACAGTTGCTACCTTCACTCAGCACTGACCTCTAGAGAACAGACTCTACCTTCACTCAGCACTGACCTCTAGAGAACAGACTCTACCTTCACTCAGCACTGACCTCTAGAGAACAGTTGCTACCTTCACTCAGCACTGACCTCTAGAGAACAGACTCTACCTTCACTCAGCACTGACCTCTAGAGAACAGACTCTACCTTCACTCAGCACTGACCTCTAGAGAACAGACTCTACCTTCACTCAGCACTGACCTCTAGAGAACAGTTGCTACCTTCACTCAGCACTGACCTCTAGAGAACAGACTCTGCCTTCACTCAGCACTGACCTCTAGAGAACAGACTCTACCTTCACTCAGCACTGACCTCTAGAGAACAGACTCTGCCTTCACTCAGCACTGACCTCTAGAGAACAGTTGCTACCTTCACTCAGCACTGACCTCTAGAGAACAGACTCTACCTTCACTCAGCACTGACCTCTAGAGAACAGTTGCTACCTTCACTCAGCACTGACCTCTAGAGAACAGACTCTACCTTCACTCAGCACTGACCTCTAGAGAACAGACTCTACCTTCACTCAGCACTGACCTCTAGAGAACAGTTGCTACCTTCACTCAGCACTGACCTCTAGAGAACAGACTCTGCCTTCACTCAGCACTGACCTCTAGAGAACAGACTCTACCTTCACTCAGCACTGACCTCTAGAGAACAGACTCTGCCTTCACTCAGCACTGACCTCTAGAGAACAGTTGCTACCTTCACTCAGCACTGACCTCTAGAGAACAGACTCTACCTTCACTCAGCACTGACCTCTAGAGAACAGTTGCTACCTTCACTCAGCACTGACCTCTAGAGAACAGACTCTACCTTCACTCAGCACTGACCTCTAGAGAACAGTTGCTACCTTCACTCAGCACTGACCTCTAGAGAACAGACTCTACCTTCACTCAGCACTGACCTCTAGAGAACAGACTCTGCCTTCACTCAGCACTGACCTCTAGAGAACAGACTCTACCTTCACTCAGCACTGACCTCTAGAGAACAGACTCTGCCTTCACTCAGCACTGACCTCTAGAGAACAGACTCTACCTTCACTCAGCACTGACCTCTAGAGAACAGACTCTACCTTCACTCAGCACTGACCTCTAGAGAACAGACTCTGCCTTCACTCAGCACTGACCTCTAGAGAACAGACTCTGCCTTCACTCAGCACTGACCTCTAGAGAACAGACTCTACCTTCACTCAGCACTGACCTCTAGAGAACAGACTCTGCCTTCACTTAGCACTGA
>NC_091349.1:11618440-11625940 GCF_038502225.1 Cherax quadricarinatus
ACCTCAAGCAACACTCACCGTCAAGCAACACTCACCGTCAAGCAACACTCACCGCTAAGCAACACTCACCTGAAGCAACACTCACCTCAAGCAACACCCACCTCAAGCAACACTCACCGTCAAGCAACACTCACCTCAAGCCACACTCACCTCAAGCAACACTCACCGTCAAGCAACACTCACCTCAAGCAACACCCACCTCAAGCAACACTCACCGTCAAGCAACACTCACCGTCAAGCAACACTCATTTCAAGCAACACTCACCTTAAGCAACACTCACCTCAAGCATCACTCACCGTCAAGCAACACTCACCGTCAAACAACACTCACCTCAAGCAACACTCACGTCAAGCAACACTCACCGTCAAGCAACACTCACCGTCAAGCAACACTCACCGTCATGCAACACTCACCGTCAAGCAACACTCACCTCAAACAACACTTACCGTCAAGCATCACTCACCTCAAGCAACACTTACCGTCAAGCAATACTCACCGTCAAGCAACACTCACCTCAAGAAACACTCACCCCCAGCAACACTCACCGTCAAGCAACACTCACCTCAAGCAACAATCACCTCAAGCAGCACTTACCGTCAAGCAACACTCACCCCCAGCAACACTTACCGTCAAGCAACACTCACCGTCAAGCAACACTCACCGTCAAGCAACACTCACCGTCAATCAACACTCACCGTCAAGCAACACTCGCCGTCAAGCAACACTCACCTCACGCAACACTCACCTCAAGCAACACTCACCTCAAGCAACACTCACCTCAAGCAACACTTACCGTCAAGCAACACTCACCCCCAGCAACACTCACCGTCAAGCAACACTCACCTCAAGCAACACTCACCTCAAGCAACACTTACCGTCAAGCAACACTCACCCCCAGCAACACTCACCGTCAAGCAACACTCACCTCAAGCAACACTCACCTCAAGCAACACTCACCTCAAGCAACACTCACCTCAAGCAACACTCGCCTCAAGCAACACTCACCTCAAGCAACACTCACCTCAAGCAACACTCACCTCAAGCAACACTCACCTCAAGCAACACTCACCTCAAGCAACACTCACCGTCAAGCAAAACTCACCTCAAGCAACACTCACCTCTGCAACACTCACCCCAAGTAACACTCACCTCTGCAACACTCACCTCAAGCAACACTCACCTCAAGCAACACTCACCTCTGCAACACTCACCTCAAGCAACACTCACCTCTGCAACACTCACCTCTGCAACGCTCACCTCAAGCAACACTCACCTCTGCAACACTCACCTCAAGCAACACTCACCTCTGCAACACTCACCTCTGCAACGCTCACCTCAAGCAACACTCACCTCTGCAACACTCACCTCAAGCAACACTCACCTCAAGCAACACTCACCTCTGCAACACTCACCTCAAGCAACACTCACCTCTGCAACACTCACCCCAAGTAACACTCACCTCTGCAACACTCTCCTCAAGCAACACTCACCTCAAGCAACACTCACCTCTGCAACACTCATCTCAAGCAACACTCACCTCTGCAACACTCACCTCTGCAACACTCACCTCGAGCAACACTCACCTCTGCAACACTCACCTCAAGCAACACTCACCTCAAGCAACACTCACCCCAAGCAACACTCACCTCAAGCACCACTCACCTCTGCAACACTCACCTCAAGCAACACTCACCTCTGCAACACTCACCTCTGCAACACTCACCTCAAGCAACACTCACCTCTGCAACACTCACCTCAAGCAACACTCACCTCAAGCAACACTCACCCCAAGCAACACTCACCTCAAGCAAAACTCACCTCTGCAACACTCACCTCAAGCAACACTCACCTCAAGCAACACTCACCCCAAGCAACACTCACCTCAAGCACCACTCACCTCTGCAACACTCACCTCAAGCAACACTCACCTCTGCAACACTCACCTCTGCAACACTCACCTCAAGCAACACTCACCTCTGCAACACTCACCTCAAGCAACACTCACCTCAAGCAACACTCACCTCTGCAACACTCACCTCAAGCAACACTCACCTCTGCAACACTCACCTCAAGCAACACTCACCTCAAGCAACACTCACCTCAAGCAACACTCACCCCAAGCAACACTAACCTCAGCAACAACATAAACACCGGTAATATATTTTCACAAGACCTTCAGTTTCATGATGGCGGCCTCCCTCAGGTGCTATCACTTGAGAACGATAAGTGGCACTTATCATACCTACTGCCCTCAGCAGGAGGGCAGGGAGGGGCAAGAAGGAGGGCAGGGAGAGGCCAGAAGGAGGGCAGGGAGGGGAGAGAAAGAGGGCAAGGAGGGACAAGGAAGAGGGCAGTGAGGGGCGGAATGGAGGGAGGTGTTAGAAGGGAGAAAGGTGCTAGAGGAAGGAAGAGAGTGCTAGAAGGGACACAGGTGCTAGAGGAAGGGAGAGGGATGCTAGAGGAAGAGGGAGATGTGCTAGATGAAGGATGACAGGTGCTAGAGGAAGGGTGACACGTGCTAGAGGAAGGGTGACAGGTGCTAGAGGAAGGGAGAGGGATGCTAGAGGAAGGGTGACACGTGCTAGAGGAAGGGTGACAGGTGCTAGAGGAAGGGAGAGGGATGATAGAGGAAGAGGGAGTTGTGCTAGATGAAGGATGACAGGTGCTAGAGGAAGGGTGACACGTGCTAGAGGAAGGGTGACAGGTGCTAGAGGAAGGGTGACAGGTGCTAGAGGAAGGGTGACAGGTGCTAGAGGAAGGGTGACAAGTGCTAGAGGAAGAGCGACAGGTGCTTGATGAAGGGTGACAGGTGCTAGAGGAAGAGTGACAGGTGCTAGAGGAAGGGTGACAGGTGCTAGAGGAAGGGTAACAGGTACTAGAGAAAGGATGACAGGTGCTACAGGAAGGGTGACAGGTGCTAGAGGAAGGGTGACAGGTGCTAGAGGAAGAGTGACAGGTGCTAGAGGAAGGGTGACAGGTGCTAGAGGAAGGGTGATACGTGCTAGAGGAAGAGTGACAGGTGCTAGAGGAAGGGTGACATGTACTAGAGGAAGGGTGACAGATGCTAGATGAAGGGTGACAGGTTCTAGAGGAAAGGTGACGGGTGCTAGAGGAAGGGTGATAGGTACTAGAGGAAGGGTGATACGTGCTAGAGGAAGGGTGACAGATACTAGAGGAAGGGTGACAGGTGCTAGAGGAAGGGTGACAGGTGCTAGAGGAAGGGTGACAGGTGCTAGAGGAAGGGTGACAGGTGCTAGTGGAAGGGTGACAGGTGCTAGAGGAAGGGTGACAGGTGCTAGAGGAAGGGTGACAGGTACTAGAGGAAGGGTGACAGGTGCTAAAGGAAAGGTGATACGTGCTAGAGGAAGGGTGACAGGTGCTAGAGGAAGGGTGACAGGTGCTAGAGGAAGGGTGACAGGTGCTAGAGGAAGGGTGATACGTGCTAGAGGAAGGGTGACAGGTGCTAGAGGAATGGTGACAGGTGCTAGAGGGAGGGTGACAGGTGCTAGAGGAAGGGTGATACGTGCTAGAGGAAGGGTGACAGGTGCTAGAGGAATGGTGACAGGTGCTAGAGGAAGGGTGATAGGTACTAGAGGGTGACAGGTGCTAGAGGAAGGGTGACAGGTGCTAGAGGAAGGGTGATAGGTGCTAGAGGGTGACAGGTGCTAGAGGAATGGTGACAGGTGCTAGAGGAAGGGTGATAGGTGCTAGAGGGTGACAGGTGCTAGAGGAATGGTGACAGGTGCTAGAGGAAGGGTGATAGGTACTAGAGGGTGACAGGTGCTAGAGGAAGGGTGATAGGAGCTAGAGAAAGGGACACAGGTGGTAGAGAAAGGGAGAGATGTGCTAGAGGGAGAAAGAGAGGGACGAGTGGGAAAAAGAGAGGGGAGAGGGAGGGGGGATAAAGGAGGGGGATGGGGGGCTACTCTTAACACCCCCTTCCCCTAATTACAGCAAATTATCATTAATCATCAATATATCATATCTTAATGACCAATCAAAGAGGCAGGCAACACCACAGCAATACCGACCTTACGTCACCTTGCAATAAGGCTCACCAGCACGATGCTACTCCAGAACAACAAGGCAATATATAACAACTTACGTTTTTTTATAAAACTGTTGTTCTTACCTAGACACGTTAAGGTGGTAATTACCTTCCCCCCTCTCTCCCTCCCCCTCTCTCCCTCCCCCTCCACCCCCCACCACCACCACCACCACCACCAGCTGAAATGTTCTTGTTCATGTCAAGGTTATTGTTGTTGTTGTTGTTGTTGTTGTGTCTTTGTCTGGGTCAAGTGTGGTCGACCAGGTCTGTCTTGTGGTTGAATTTTAAGAACATAATAATAATAATAATAATAATAATAATAATAATTATTATTATTATTATAAATAATATAATAATAATAATAATAATAACTACAATACTAATAAAAATAACAATAATAATAATAATAATAATAATAATAATAACTATAATAATAATAATAATAATAATAATAATAATAATAATAATAATAATTAGATTTATGTCTGTCATTGTGGTACCCAGGGAAGGCATCCCTCCATCGCATAACCCCAGCCCCCTCTACCTCATTACACGCGAAAGAAATAGTGGAGAGTGCAGCATAAGTTGATAATGGAGTTAAATGGAGGGAGGAGCCAGAAGAGACAGTCACAAGTCATTACATGGAAATTAATATTCAAATTTCGTCAAGGGAAAAAGAAAGGAAAATTATGAAATTCAGAGCCAGAACCTAATTCAAACTTTCCACTAGGAAACAGCAGCACTGAAGCTAAACTGAAGAGGCATTCTCTTGTTATCTCAGGAAGGACAATATCTTAAAATACACCAGCACGTCAAGTTTGTTATCTCAGGAAGGACAATATCCTAAAATACACCAGCACGTCAAGTTTGTTATCTCAGGGAGGACAATATCTTAAAATACACCAGCACGTCAAGTTTATCTCAGGAAGGACAATATCTTAAAATACACCAGCACGTCAAGTTTGTTATCTTAAGGAGGACAATATCTTAAAATACACCAGCACGTCAAGTTTGTTATCTTAAGGAGGACAATATCTTAAAATACACCAGCACGTCAAGTTTGTTATCTCAGGAAGGACAATATCTTAAAATACACCAGCACGTCAAGTTTGTTATCTTAAGGAGGACAATATCTTAAAATACACCAGCACGTCAAGTTTGTTATCTCAGGGAGGACAATATCTTAAAATACACCAGCACGTCAAGTTTATCTCAGGGAGGACAATATCTTAAAATACACCAGCACGTCAAGTTTGTTATCTCAGGGAGGACAATATCTTAAAATACACCAGCACGTCAAGTTTATCTCAGGGAGGACAATATCTTAAAATACACCAGCACGTCAAGTTTGTTATCTCAGGGAGGACAATATCTTAAAATACACCAGCACGTCAAGTTTATCTCAGGAAGGACAATATCTTAAAATACACCAGCACGTCAAGTTTGTTATCTCAGGGAGGACAATATCTTAAAATACACCAGCACGTCAAGTTTATCTCAGGAAGGACAATATCTTAAAATACACCAGCACGTCAAATTTAAAAGTCGCTAAAAAATTGAGTTATCAAGTTATAACATGACTTACTAAGAAGTTATAACATGACTTACTAAGAAGTTATAACATGACTTACTAAGAAGTTATAACATGACTTACTAAGAAGTTATAACATGACTTACTAAGAAGTTATAACATGACTTACTAAGAAGTTATAACATGACTTACTAAGAAGTTATAACATGACTTACTAAGAAGTTATAACATGACTTACTAAGAAGTTATAACATGACTTACTAAGAAGTTATAACATGACTTACTAAGAAGTTATAACATGACTTACTAAGAAGTTATAACATGACTTACTAAGAAGTTATAACATGACTTACTAAGAAGTTATAACATGACTTACTAAGAAGTTATAACATGACTTACTAAGAAGTTATAACATGACTTACTAAGAAGTTATAACATGACTTACTAAGAAGTTATAACATGACTTACTAAGAAGTTATAACATGACTTACTAAGAAGTTATAACATGACTTACTAAGAAGTTATAACATGACTTACTAAGAAGTTATAACATGACTTACTAAGAAGTTATAACATGACTTACTAAGAAGTTATAACATGACTTACTAAGAAGTTATAACATGACTTACTAAGAAGTTATAACATGACTTACTAAGAAGTTATAACATGACTTACTAAGAAGTTATAACATGACTTACTAAGAAGTTATAACATGACTTACTAAGAAGTTATAACATGACTTACTAAGAAGTTATAACATGACTTACTAAGAAGTTATAACATGACTTACTAAGAAGTTATAACATGACTTACTAAGAAGTTATAACATGACTTACTAAGAAGTTATAACATGACTTACTAAGAAGTTATAACATGACTTACTAAGAAGTTATAACATGACTTACTAAGAAGTTATAACATGACTTACTAAGAAGTTATAACATGACTTACTAAGAAGTTATAACATGACTTACTAAGAAGTTATAACATGACTTACTAAGAAGTTATAACATGACTTACTAAGAAGTTATAACATGACTTACTAAGAAGTTATAACATGACTTACTAAGAAGTTATAACATGACTTACTAAGAAGTTATAACATGACTTACTAAGAAGTTATAACATGACTTACTAAGAAGTTATAACATGACTTACTAAGAAGTTATAACATGACTTACTAAGAAGTTATAACATGACTTACTAAGAAGTTATAACATGACTTACTAAGAAGTTATAACATGACTTACTAAGAAGTTATAACATGACTTACTAAGAAGTTATAACATGACTTACTAAGAAGTTATAACATGACTTACTAAGAAGTTATAACATGACTTACTAAGAAGTTATAACATGACTTACTAAGAAGTTATAACATGACTTACTAAGAAGTTATAACATGACTTACTAAGAAGTTATAACATGACTTACTAAGAAGTTATAACATGAGAAAGGGTATTTCAATTTTTCCACTCTCTCCTAAAGCAAACTGGGAGGTACACGAGCGTGAATAAACCCAGACTATTTTTAGGGTAAGACTGACAGCTTTTAAACAAGTGAATAAAGTCAATTACATATATTTAGTCTTTGAGTACATAACACATTTTATTACAATGGTGTTAAGGCCACACATGTTATAAACACACTAAAAACATAATATTAACTTTACCTAAAATAATCAGGTAACGTCAAACACTGACTTATTTCTGCCCAGAAGAAACATTCTCTAGTTATTTCACAGAAACCAGTTTGATTAATAAAACTGGCACATGAAAACGCACCAGCAGTAGAAGTTTCAAGCTGACCAGAAGAGGCATTTTCCAGGTATTCCACAGAATCCAACAAAATTTGTGTGTACACAGCCTTAATCTATCTCATACGATGCATCAACCATTTATGATTGTTGCCGTTCATAAT
>NC_091349.1:11630940-11638440 GCF_038502225.1 Cherax quadricarinatus
CACTTGTTTTAATTTAGTTAGTGCTGGCTGGTGCTCCACTTGTTTTAATTTAGTTAGTGCTGGCTGGTGCTCCACTTGTTGTCTTAGTTTAGTTAGTGCTGGCTGGTGCTCCACTTGTTTTAATTTAGTTAGTGCTGGCTGGTGCTCCACTTGTTGTTTTAATTTAATTAGTGCTGGCTGGTGCTCCACTTCTTGTTTTAATTTAGTTAGTGCTGGCTGGTGCTCCACTTGTTGTTTTAGTTTAGTTAGTGCTGGGTGATGCTCCACTTGTTGTTTTAGTTTAGTTAGTTCTGGGTGATGCTCCACGTGTTGTTTTTAATTTAGTTAGTGCTGGCTGGTGCTCCACTTGTTTTAATTTAGTTAGTGCTGGCTGGTGGTCCACTTGTTTTAATTTAATTAGTGCTGGCTTGTGCTCCACTTGTTGTTTTAATTTAGTTAGTGCTGGCTGGTGCTCCACTTGTTACTTTAGTTTAGTTAGTGCTGGTTGATGCTCCACTTGTTGTTTTAGTTTAGTTAGTTCTGGCTGCTGCTCCACTTGTTGTTTTAATTTAGTTAATGCTGGCTGGTGCTCCACTTGTTTTAATTTAGTTAGTGCTGGCTGGTGCTCAACTTGTTGTTTTAATTTAGTTAGTGCTGGCTGGTACTCCACTTGCTTTAATTTAGTTAGTGCTGGCTGGTGCTCCACTTGTTTTAATTTAGTTAGTGCTGGCTGGTGCTCCACTTGTTGTTTTAATTTAGTTAGTGCTGGCTGGTGCTCCACTTGTTGTTTTAATTTAGTTAGTGCTGGCTGGTGCTCCACTTGTTTTAATTTAGTAAGTGCTGGCTGGTGCTCCACTTGTTATTTTAATTTAGTTAGTGCTGGCTGGTGCTCCACTTGTTTTAATTTAGTTAGTGCTGGCTGGTGCTCCACTTGTTGTTTTAATTTAGTTAGTGCTGGCTGGTACTCCACTTGTTTTAATTTAGTTAGTGCTGGCTGGTGCTCCACTTGTTTTAATTTAGTTAGTGCTGGCTGGTGCTCCACTTGTTGTTTTAATTTAATTAGTGCTGGCTGGTGCTCCACTTGTTGTTTTAATTTAGTTAGTGCTGGCTGGTGCTCCACTTGTTGTTTTAGTTTAGTTAGTGCTGGTTGATGCTCCACTTGTTGTTTTAGTTTAGTTAGTTCTGGCTGCTGCTCCACTTGTTGTTTTAGTTTAGTTAGTGCTGGTTGATGCTCCACTTGTTGTTTTAGTTTAGTTAGTGCTGGTTGATGCTCCACTTGTTGTTTTAGTTTAGTTAGTGCTGGTTGATGCTCCACTTGTTGTTTTAGTTTAGTTAGTGCTGGTTGATGCTCCACTTGTTGTTTTAGTTTAGTTAGTGCTGGTTGATGCTCCACTTGTTGTTTTAGTTTAGTTAGTGCTGGCTGGTGCTCCACTTGTTGTTTTAGTTTAGTTAGTGCTGGTTGATGCTCCACTTGTTGTTTTAGTTTAGTAAGTGCTGGCTGGTGCTCCACTTGTTGTTTTAGTTTAGTTAGTGCTGGTTGATGCTCCACTTGTTGTTTTAGTTTAGTTAGTTCTGGCTGCTGCTCCACTTGTTGTTTTAATTTAGTTAGTGCTGGCCGGTGCTCCACTTGTTTTAATTTAGTTAGTGCTGGCTGGTGCTCCACTTGTTTTAATTTAGTTAGTGCTGGCTGGTGCTCCACTTGTTGTCTTAGTTTAGTTAGTGCTGGCTGGTGCTCCACTTGTTTTAATTTAGTTAGTGCTGGCTGGTGCTCCACTTGTTGTTTTAATTTAATTAGTGCTGGCTGGTGCTCCACTTCTTGTTTTAATTTAGTTAGTGCTGGCTGGTGCTCCACTTGTTGTTTTAGTTTAGTTAGTGCTGGTTGATGCTCCACTTGTTGTTTTAGTTTAGTTAGTTCTGGCTGCTGCTCCACGTGTTGTTTTAATTTAGTTAGTGCTGGCTGGTGCTCCACTTGTTTTAATTTAGTTAGTGCTGGCTGGTGCTCCACTTGTTTTAATTTAATTAGTGCTGGCTTGTGCTCCACTTGTTGTTTTAATTTAGTTAGTGCTGGCTGGTGCTCCACTTGTTACTTTAGTTTAGTTAGTGCTGGTTGATGCTCCACTTGTTGTTTTAGTTTAGTTAGTTCTGGCTGCTGCTCCACTTGTTGTTTTAATTTAGTTAATGCTGGCTGGTGCTCCACTTGTTTTAATTTAGTTAGTGCTGGCTGGTGCTCCACTTGTTGTTTTAATTTAGTTAGTGCTGGCTGGTACTCCACTTGCTTTAATTTAGTTAGTGCTGGCTGGTGCTCCACTTGTTTTAATATAGTTAGTGCTGGCTGGTGCTCCACTTGTTGTTTTAATTTAGTTAGTGCTGGCTGGTGCTCCACTTGTTGTTTTAATTTAGTTAGTGCTGGCTGGTGCTCCACTTGTTTTAATTTAGTAAGTGCTGGCTGGTGCTCCACTTGTTATTTTAATTTAGTTAGTGCTGGCTGGTGCTCCACTTGTTTTAATTTAGTTAGTGCTGGCTGGTGCTCCACTTGTTGTTTTAATTTAGTTAGTGCTGGCTGGTACTCCACTTGTTTTAATTTAGTTAGTGCTGGCTGGTGCTCCACTTGTTTTAATTTAGTTAGTGCTGGCTGGTGCTCCACTTGTTGTTTTAATTTAATTAGTGCTGGCTGGTGCTCCACTTGTTGTTTTAATTTAGTTAGTGCTGGCTGGTGCTCCACTTGTTGTTTTAGTTTAGTTAGTACTGGTTGATGCTCCACTTGTTGTTTTAGTTTAGTTAGTTCTGGCTGCTGCTCCACTTGTTGTTTTAAATTAGTTAGTGCTGGCTGATGCTCCACTTCTTCTTTTAATTTAATTAGTGCTGGCTGGTGCTCCACTTATTTTAATTTAGTTGGTGTTGGCTGGTGCTCCACTTGTTTTAATTTAATTAGTGCTGGCTGGTGCTCCACTTGTTTTAATTTAGTTAGTGCTGGCTGGTGCTCCACTTGTTTTAATTTAATTAGTTCTGGCTGGTGCTCCACTTGTTGTTTTAATTTAGTTATTGCTGGCTGGTGCTCCACTTGTTTTAATTTAGTTAGTGCTGGCTGGTGCTCCACTTGTTTTAATTTAATTAGTTCTGGCTGGTGCTCCACTTGTTGTTTTAATTTAGTTAGTGCTGGCTGGCGCTCCACTTGTTTTTGTTTTAATTTAGTTAGTGCTGGCTGGTGCTCCACTTGTTGTTTTAAATTAGTTAGTTCTGGCTGGTGCTCCACTTGTTGTTTTAATTTAGTTAGTTCTGGCTGCTGCTCCACTTGATGTTTTAATTTAGTTAGTGCTGGCTGGTGCTCCACTTGTTGTTTTAATTTAGTTAGTGCTGGCTGGTGCTCCACTTGTTTTAATTTAGCTAGTTCTGGCTGGTGCTCCACTTGTTTTAATTTAGTTAGTTCTGGCTGGTGCTCCACTTGTTGTTTTAATATAGATCTGGCTGGTGCTCCACTTGTTGTTTTAATTTAGTTAGTGCTGGCCGGTGCTTAACTTGTTTTAATTTAGTTAGTGCTGGCTGGTGCTCCACTTGTTTTAATTTAGTTAGTGCTGGCCGGTGTTTCACTTGTTTTAATTTAGTTAGTGCTGGCTGGTGCTCCACTTGTTTTAATTTAGTTAGTGCTTGCTGGTGCTCCACCTGTTGTTTTAAATTAGTTACTGCTGGCTGGTGCTCCACTTGTCGTTTTAATTTAGTTAGTGCTGGCTGGTGCTCCACTTGTTTTAATTTAGTTAGTGCTGACTGGTTCTCCACTTGATTTAATTTAGTTAGTGCTGGCTGGTGCTCCACTTGTTGTTTTAATTTAAATGGTGCTGGCTGGTGCTCCACTTGTTTTAATTTAGTTAGTGCTGGCTGGTGCTCCACTTGCTTTAATTTAGTTAGTGCTGGCAGTGCTCCACTTGTTTTAATTTAGTTAGTGCTGGCTGGTGCTCCACTTGTTTTAATTTAGTTAGTGCTGGCTGGTGCTCCACTTGTTGTTTTAATTGAGTTAGTGCTGGCTGGTGCTCCACTTGTTGTTTTAATTTAGTTAGTGCTAGCTGGTGCTCCACTTGTTTTAATTTCGTTAGTGCTAGCTGGTGCTCCACTTGTTGTTTTAATTTAGTTAGTGCTAGCTGGTGCTCCACTTGCTTTAATTTAGTTAGTGCTGGCTGGTGCTCCACTTGTTTTAATTTAGTTAGTGCTGGCTGGTGCTCCACTTGTTTTAATTTAGTTAGTGCTGGCTGGTGCTCCACTTGTTGTTTTAATTGAGTTAGTGCTGGCTGGTGCTCCACTTGTTGTTTTAATTTAGTTAGTGCTGGCTGGTGCTCCACTTGTTGTTTTAATTTAGTTAGTGCTGGCTGGTGCTCCACTTGTTGTTTTAATTGAGTTAGTGCTGGCTGGTGCTCCACTTGTTGTTTTAATTTAGTTAGTGCTGGCTGGTGCTCCACTTGTTGTTTTAATTTAGTTAATGCTGGCTGGTGCTCCACTTGTTTTAATTTAGTTAGTGCTGGCTGGTGCTCCACTTGTTGTTTTAATTTAGTTAGTGCTAGCTGGTGCTCCACTTGTTGTTTTAATTTCGTTAGTGCTAGCTGGTGCTCCACTTGTTGTTTTAATTTAGTTAGTGCTAGCTGGTGCTCCACTTGTTGTTTTAATTTAGTTAGTGCTAGCTGGTGCTCCACTTGCTGTTTTAATTTAGTTAGTGAAGCTGGTGCTCCACTTGTTGTTTTAATTTAGTTAGTGCTAGCTGGTGCTCCACTTGTTGTTTTAATTTAGTTAGTGCTGGCTGGTGCTCCACTTGTTGTTTTAATTTAGTTAGTGCTGGCTGGTGCTCCACTTGTTGTTTTAATTTAGTTAGTGCTAGCTGGTGCTCCACTTGTTATTTTAATTTAGTTAGTGCTAGCTGGTGTTCCACTTGTTGTTTTAATTTAGTTAGTGCTGGCTGGTGCTCCACTTGTTGTTTTAATTTAGTTAGTGCTAGCTGGTGCTCCACTTGTTGTTTTAATTTAGTTAGTGCTAGCTGGTGCTCCACTTGTTGTTTTAATTTAGTTAGTGCTGGCTGGTGCTCCACTTGTTGTTTTAATTTAGTTAGTGCTGGCTGGTGCTCCACTTGTTGTTTTAATTTAGTTAGTGCTGGCTTGTGCTCCACTTGTTGTTTTAATTTAGTTAGTGCTAGCTGGTGCTCCACTTGTTGTTTTAATTTAGTTAGTGCTAGCTGGTGCTCCACTTGTTGTTTTAATTTAGTTAGTGCTGGCTGGTGCTCCACTTGTTGTTTCAATTTAGTTAGTGCTGGCTGGTGCTCCACTTATTGTTTTAATTTAGTTAGTGCTGGCTGGTGCTCCACTTGTTGTTTTAATTTAGTTAGTGCTAGCTGGTGCTCCACTTGTTGTTTTAATTTCGTTAGTGCTAGCTGGTGATCCACTTGTTGTTTTAATTTAGTTAGTGCTAGCTGGTGCTCCACTTGTTGTTTTAATTTAGTTAGTGCTAGCTGGTGCTCCACTTGCTGTTTTAATTTAGTTAGTGCTAGCTGGTGCTCCACTTGTTGTTTTAATTTAGTTAGTGCTAGCTGGTGCTCCACTTGCTGTTTTAATTTAGTGAGTGCTAGCTGGTGCTCCATTTGCTGTTTTAATTTAGTTAGTGAAGCTGGTGCTCCACTTGTTGTTTTAATTTAGTTAGTGCTGGCTGGTGCTCCACTTGTTGTTTTAATTTAGTTAGTGCTGGCTGGTGCTCCACTTGTTGTTTTAATTTAGTTAGTGCTGGCTGGTGCTCCACTTGTTGTTTTAATTTAGTTAGTGCTAGCTGGTGCTCCACTTGTTGTTTTAATTTAGTTAGTGCTAGCTGGTGCTCCACTTGTTGTTTTAATTTAGTTAGTGCTGGCTGGTGCTCCACTTGTTGTTTTAATTTAGTTAGTGCTGGCTGGTGCTCCACTTGTTGTTTTAATTTAGTTAGTGCTGGCTGGTGCTCCACTTGTTGTTTTAATTTAGTTAGTGCTAGCTGGTGCTCCACTTGTTGTTTTAATTTAGTTAGTGCTAGCTGGTGCTCCACTTGTTGTTTTAATTTAGTTAGTGCTGGCTGGTGCTCCACTTGTTGTTTTAATTTAGTTAGTGCTAGCTGGTGCTCCACTTGTTGTTTTAATTTAGTTAGTGCTAGCTGGTGCTCCACTTGCTGTTTTAATTTAGTTAGTGCTGGCTGGTTTTCCACTTGTTGTTTTAATTTAGTTAGTGCTGGCTGGTGCTCCACTTGTTGTTTTAATTTAGTTAGTGCTGGCTGGTGCTCCACTTGTTATTTTAATTTAGTTAGTGCTAGCTGGTGCTCCACTTGTTGTTTTAATTTAGTTAGTGCTAGCTGGTGCTCCACTTGTTTTAATTTAGTTAGTGCTGGCTGGTGCTCCACTTGTTGTTTTAATTTAGTTAGTGCTAGCTGGTGCTCCACTTGTTGTTTTAATTTAGTTAGTGCTAGCTGGTGCTCCACTTGTTGTTTTAATTTAGTTAGTGCTAGCTGGTGCTCCACTTGTTTTAATTTAGTTAGTGCTGGCTGGTGCTCCACTTGTTGTTTTAATTTAGTTAGTGCTGGCTGGTACTCCACTTGTTGTTTTAATTTAGTTCGTGCTAGCTGGTGCTCCACTTGTTGTTTTAATTTAGTTAGTGCTAGCTGGTGCTCCACTTGTTTTAATTTAGTTAGTGCTGGCTGGTGCTCCACTTGTTGTTTCAATTTCGTTAGTGCTAGCTGGTGCTCCACTTGTTGTTTTAATTTAGTTAGTGCTAGCTGGTGCTTCACTTGTTGTTTTAATTTAGTTAGTGCTAGCTGGTGCTCCACTTGCTGTTTTAATTTAGTTAGTGCTGGCTGGTGCTCCACTTGTTGTTTTAATTTAGTTAGTGCTAGCTGGTGCTCCACTTGTTGTTTTAATTTAGTTAGTGCTAGCTGGTGCTCCACTTGTTGTTTTAATTTAGTTAGTGCTAGCTGGTGCTCCACTTGTTGTTTTAATTTAGTTAGTGCTGGCTGGTGCTCCACTTGTTGTTTTAATTTAGTTAGTGCTAGCTGGTGCTCCACTTGTTGTTTTAATTTAGTTAGTGCTAGCTGGTGCTCCACTTGTTGTTTTAATTTAGTTAGTGCTGGCTGGTGCTCCACTTGTTGTTTTAATTTAGTTAGTGCTAGCTGGTGCTCCACTTGTTGTTTTAATTTAGTTAGTGCTAGCTGGTGCTCCACTTGTTGTTTTAATTTAGTTAGTGCTGGCTGGTGCTCCACTTGTTGTTTTAATTTAGTTAGTGCTAGCTGGTGCTCCACTTGTTGTTTTAATTTAGTTAGTGCTAGCTGGTGCTCCACTTGTTGTTTTAATTTAGTTAGTGCTAGCTGGTGCTCCACTTGTTGTTTTAATTTAGTTAGTGCTAGCTGGTGCTCCACTTGTTGTTTTAATTTAGTTAGTGCTAGCTGGTGCTCCACTTGTTGTTTTAATTTAGTTAGTGCTGGCTGGTGCTCCACTTGTTGTTTTAATTTAGTTAGTGCTAGCTGGTGCTCCACTTGTTG
>NC_091349.1:11640940-11668440 GCF_038502225.1 Cherax quadricarinatus
CCAGAGGCCTGAACTGGAGAATGTGGATCAGTCTATTAGGTGGGACTAGGAGCATAGGTCTACAAGACCATGTATTGTAGTGTCATACACAGGCCTACAAGACCATGTATTATACCGTCATGCACAGGTATACAAGACCATGTAGTGTCCTGTGTTATACACAGGTCTACAAGACCATCTATTGTACTGTCATATTCAGGTCTACAAGACCATGTGTTGTAGTGTGATACACAGGTCTACAAGACCATCTGTTGTATTTCATACAGAGGTCTACAAGGCCATTATTGTATTATCACACACAGGTCTACAAAACCATCTATTGCAGTGCAACATCTCACAGATGATCTACGACAACCCAGACACTGCTGTACAGACGTAGCCTTCATTGTTACATGCTACTGCTACATGCTACTTCACAGCTGGCACATGACACGACAATCAGGTGACATCACAGATCAGCATCTCTTGGGACTGACATTCTCCTATACACTGTTCTGTCTCCTACACAGTCTATCATCCTGAGAGACCACTGGTCCGAGGACCAAAACTTATCCATTACAGGAAATACTGTACTAAAATATATTCTCCTTCTGTACTTCCATTCAGAAAGACAGAGACAGACAGAGACAGAGACAGATAGATAGGAAGAGGGAGAGAGAGAGACAGACAGACAATCAGACAGACAGACAGAGAAGGACAGAGACAGAGAGGGGAGCCCGGGGAGGGGGAGGATACGAAGAGGAGAGAGAGAGGGAGAGGGGGAGAAAGAAGAAAAGAGAAACGTCTTAATGAAGAATAAATAAAGAGGGGAAGTACATGCAAGTAAAGAACACAGAGGGTGAAGAGAGGGAGGAATACAACTTAATAAAGCACAAACACAGGTAATAAAAAAGTGTCAAAGAAAGAGAGAGAGAAATAAAGCAGGGACACAGAAGACAGGTAATAAAAATGGTGTCTGAGGAAGAGAAAATAATAATGAAATTTTATCACATACCAGTTGAGTATTGACATTATAGAAGTTATATTAGGTAAGTTAGAACACGTTAGTTTAGGTTAGGATAAATTAGGGTAGCTAAAGTTAGGTTAAATTCAAGTTAGGCAAAATTTAGTTGGATTAGGAAAGGTTAGGTTAGAAAAAAATTAGCTGGGTTAGGTTAGTGACTGACTAGGATAAATAAAATTTAGCTGGGTTAGGTTACATTGCCTAACGTAATGTTGATCTAGGATTAGCTAGTTTAGAACAGTTTCTTACCATAGTCAAGATCAAGTTAGTTAACACGAGATGAAAATATGTTAGGCTAGGTTATAATATGTTAGGCAATGCTAAATTAAATTAGGTTAGTTAGGCTGGGTTGGGCTGCGTTAACACAAATTATATAAGAACATTAGAGGTGAGTCATGTATCCTAGCATGGTATATAGCAGTGATTAATGTATCCTAGCACGGTATACAGCAGTGAGTTATGTATCCTAGCATGGTATATAGCAGTGAGTTATGTATCCTAGCATGGTATATACCAGTGAGTTATGTATCCTAGCATGGTATATAGCAGTGAGTCATGTATCCTAGCATGGTATATAGCAGTGAATAATGTATCCTAGCACGGTATACAGCAGTGAGTTATGTATCCTAGCATGGTATATAGCAGTGAGTTATGTATCCTAGCATGGTATATACCAGTGAGTTATGTATCCTAGCATGGTATATAGCAGTGAGTTATGTATCCTAGCATGGTATATAGCAGTGAGTCATGTATCCTAGCATGGTATATAGCAGTGAATAATGTATCCTAGCACGGTATACAGCAGTGAGTTATGTATCCTAGCATGGTATATAGCAGTGAGTTATGTATCCTAGCATGGTATATACCAGTGAGTCATGTATCCTAGCATGGTATATAGCAGTGAGTCATGTATCCTAGCATGGTATATAGCAGTGAGTTATGTATCCTAGCATGGTATATAGCAGTGAGTCATGTATCCTAGCATGGTATATAGCAGTGAGTTATGTATCCTAGCATGGTATATAGCAGTGAGTTATGTATCCTAGCATGGTATATAGCAGTGAGTTATGTATCCTAGCATGGTATATAGCAGTGAGTTATGTATCCTAGCATGGTATATAGCAGTGAGTCATGTATCCTAGCATGGTATATAGCAGTGAATAATGTATCCTAGCACGGTATACAGCAGTGAGTTATGTATCCTAGCATGGTATATAGCAGTGAGTTATGTATCCTAGCACGGTATATAGCAGTGAGTTATGTATCCTAGCATGGTATATAGCAGTGAGTTATGTATCCTAGCACGGTATATAGCAGTGAGTTATGTATCCTAGCACGGTATATAGCAGTGAGTTATGTATCCTAGCATGGTATATAGCAGTGAGTTATGTATCCTAGCATGGTATATAGCAGTGAGTTATGTATCCTAGCACGGTATATAGCAGTGAGTTATGTATCCTAGCATGGTATATAGCAGTGAGTTATGTATCCTAGCACGGTATATAGCAGTGAGTTATGTATCCTACATTGGTATATAGCAGTGAGTTATGTATCCTAGCATGGTATATAGCAGAGTTATATATCCTAGCATGGCATATAGCAGTGAGTTATGTATACTAGCATGGTATATAGCAGTGAGTTATGTATCCTAGCATGGTATATAGCAGTGAGTTATGTATCCTAGCATGGTATATAGCAGTGAGTTATGTATCCTAGCATGGTATATAGCAGTGAGTTATGTATCCTAGCACGGTATATAGCAGTGAGTTATGTATCCTAGCACGGTATACAGCAGTGAGTTATGTATCCTAGCATGGTATATAGCAGTGAGTTATGTATCCTAGCACGGTATATAGCAGTGAGTTATGTATCCTAGCATGGTATATAGCAGTGAGTTATGTATCCTAGCATGGTATATAGCAGAGTTATGTATCCTAGCATGGCATATAGCAGTGAGTTATGTATCCTAGCACGGTATATAGCAGTGACTTACGTATCCTAGCATGGTATATAGCAGTGAGTTATGTATCCTAGCACGGTATATAGCAGTGAGTTATGTATCCTAGCATGGTATATAACAGTGAGTTATGTATCCTAGCACGGTATATAGCAGTGAGTTATGTATCCTAGCACGGTATATAGCAGTGAGTTATGTATCCTAGCATGGTATATAGCAGTGAGTTATGTATCCTAGCATGGTATATAGCAGAGTTATGTATCCTAGCATGGCATATAGCAGTGAGTTATGTATCCTAGCATGGTATATAGCAGAGTTATGTATCCTAGCATGGTATATAGCAGTGAGTTATGTATCCTAGCATGGTATATAGCAGTGAGTTATGTATCCTAGCATGGTATATAGCAGTGAGTTATGTATCCTAGCATGGTATATAGCAGTGAGTTATGTATCCTAGCACGGTATATAGCAGTGAGTTATGTATCCTAGCACGGTATACAGCAGTGAGTTATGTATCCTAGCATGGTATATAGCAGTGAGTTATGTATCCTAGCACGGTATATAGCAGTGAGTTATGTATCCTAGCATGGTATATAGCAGTGAGTTATGTATCCTAGCATGGTATATAGCAGAGTTATGTATCCTAGCATGGCATATAGCAGTGAGTTATGTATCCTAGCACGGTATATAGCAGTGACTTACGTATCCTAGCATGGTATATAGCAGTGAGTTATGTATCCTAGCACGGTATATAGCAGTGAGTTATGTATCCTAGCATGGTATATAACAGTGAGTTATGTATCCTAGCACGGTATATAGCAGTGAGTTATGTATCCTAGCACGGTATATAGCAGTGAGTTATGTATCCTAGCATGGTATATAGCAGTGAGTTATGTATCCTAGCATGGTATATAGCAGAGTTATGTATCCTAGCATGGCATATAGCAGTGAGTTATGTATACTAGCATGGTATATAGCAGTGAGTTATGTATCCTAGCACGGTATACAGTAGTGACTTATGTATCCTAGCATGGTATATAGCAGTTATGTATCCTAGCATGGCATATAGGAGTGAGTTATGTATACTAGCATGGTATATAGCAGTGAGTTATGTATCCTAGCACGGTATATAGCAGTGACTTATGTATCCTAGCATGGTATATAGCAGTGAGTTATGTATCCTAGCATGGTATATAGCAGTGAGTTATGTATCCTAGCATGGTATATAGCAGTGAGTTATGTATCCTAGCATGGTATACAGCAGTGAGTTATGTATCCTAGCATGGTATATAGCAGTGAGTTATGTATCCTAGCATGGTATATAGCAGTGAGTTATGTATCCTAGCATGGTATATAGCAGTGAGTTATGTATCCTAGCATGGTATATAGCAGTGACTTATGTATCCTAGCATGGTATATAACAGTAGCTTACGTATCCTAGCATGGTATATAGCAGTGAGTTATGTATCCTAGCACGGTATATAGCAGTGAGTTATGTATCCTAGCATGGTATATACCAGTGAGTTATGTATCCTAGCATGGTACATAGCAGTGAGTTATGTATCCTAGCATGGTATATAGCAGTGAGTTATGTATCCTAGCATGGTATATAGCAGTGAGTTATGTATCCTAGCATGGTATACAGCAGTGAGTTATGTATCCTAGCATGGTATATAGCAGTGAGTTATGTATACCAGTGAGTTATGTATCCTAGCATGGTACATAGCAGTGAGTTATGTATCCTAGCACGGTATATAGCAGTGACTTACGTATCCTAGCATGGTATATAGCAGTGAGTTATGTATCCTAGCACGGTATATAGCAGTGAGTTATGTATCCTAGCATGGTATATAGCAGTGAGTTATGTATCCTAACACGGTATATAGCAGTGAGTTATGTATCCTAGCATGGTATATAGCAGTGAGTTATGTATCCTAGCACGGTATATAGCAGTGAGTTATGTATCCAAGCATGGTATATAACAGTGAGTTATGTATCCTAGCACGGTATATAGCAGTGAGTTATGTATCCTAGCATGGTATATAGCAGTGAGTTATGTATCCTAGCATGGTATATAGCAGTGAGTTATGTATCCTAGCATGGTATATAGCAGTGAGTTATGTATCCTAGCATGGTATAAAGCAGTGAGTTATGTATCCTAGCATGGTATATAGCAGTGAGTTATGTATCCTAGCATGATATATAGCAGTGAGTTATGTATCCTAGCATGGTATATAGCAGTGAGTTATGTATCCTAGCATGGTATATAGCAGTGAGTTATGTATCCTAACATGATATATAGCAGTGAGTTACGTATCCTAGCATGGTATATAGCAGTGACTTACTTATCCTAGCATGGTATATAGCAGTGACTTACGTATCCTAGCATGGTATATAGCAGTGACTTACGTATCCTAGCATGGTATATAGCAGTGACTTATGTATCCTAGCATGGTATATAGCAGTGACTTACGTATCCTATCATGGTATATAGCAGTGACTTACGTATCCTAGCATGGTATATAGCAGTGACTTACGTATCCTAGCATGGTATATAGCAGTGACTTACGTATCCTAGCATGGTATATAGCAGTGACTTACGTATCCTATCATGGTATATAGCAGTGACTTACGTATCCTAGCATGGTATATAGCAGTGACTTACGTATCCTAGCATGGTATATAGCAGTGACTTACGTATCCTAGCATGGTATATAGCAGTGACTTACGTATCCTAGCACGGTATATAGCAGTGAGTTATGTATCCTAGCATGGTATATAGCAGTGACTTACGTATCCTAGCATGGTATATAGCAGTGAGTTATGTATCCTAGCACGGTATATAGCAGTGAGTTGCTGTCTGCCTAGCATGGCATTGGTCCACAGCAGTGAGTTGTGTATCCTAGCATGGTATGCTAGCAGTGAGTTACATGATCCCTAGGCGCTTGCCATAGTGCAGTGGACTTATGTATTCCTAGCATGGTATATGCTAGAGTTATGTGTCCCTGGCATGGTACATATGGCAGTAAAGGAGTTATGTATCCTAGCACGGTAAATAGCAGTGACTTACGTATCCTAGCATGGTATATAGCAGTGAGTTATGTATCCTAGCACGGTATATAGCAGTGAGTTATGTATCCAAGCATGGTATATAGCAGTGAGTTATGTATCCTAGCACGGTATATAGCAGTGACTTATGTATCCTAGCATGGTATATAGCAGTGAGTTATGCATCCTAGCACGGTATATAGCAGTGAGTTATGTATCCTAGCATGGTATATAGCAGTGAGTTATGTATCCTAGCATGGTATAAAGCAGTGAGTTATGTATCCTAGCATGATATATAGCAGTGAGTTATGTATCCTAGCATGGTATATAGCACTGAGTTATGTATCCTAGCATGGTATATAGCAGTGAGTTATGTATCCTAGCATGATATATAGCAGTGAGTTATGTATCCTAGCATGGTATATAGCAGTGACTTACGTATCCTAGCATGGTATATAGCAGTGACTTACGTATCCTAGCATGGTATATTGCAGTGACTTACGTATCCTAGCATGGTATATGGCAGTGACTTACGTATCCTAGCATGGTATACAGCAGTGACTTACGTATCCTAGCATGGTATATAGCAGACTTACGTATCCTAGCATGGTATATAGCAGTGACTTACGTATCCGAGCATGGTATATAGCAGTGACTTACGTATCCTAGCATGGTATATAGCAGTGACTTACGTATCCTAGCATGGTATATAGCAGTGACTTACGCATCCTAGCACGGTATATAACAGTGAGTTATGTATCCTAGCATGGTATATAGCAGTGACTTACGTATCCTAGCATGGTATATAGCAGTGACTTATGTATCCTAGCATGGTATATAGAAGTGAGTTATGTAACCTAGCATGGTATATAGCAGTGAGTTATGTATCCTAGCACGGTATATAGCAGTGAGTTATGTATCCTAGCATGGTATATAGCAGTGAGTTATGTATCCTAGCATGGTATATAGCAGTGAGTTATGTATCCTAGCACGGTATATAGCAATGACTTATGTATCCTAGCATGGTATATAGCAGTGAGTTATGTATCCTAGCATGGTATATAACAGTGAGTTATGTATCCTAGCATGATATATAGCAGTGAGTTATGTATTCTAGCATGGTATATATAAGTGAGTTGTGTATCCTAGCATGGTATATAGCAGTGAGTTATGTATCCTAGCATGGTATATAACAGTGAGTTATGTATCCTAGCATGATATATAACAGTGAGTTATGTATTCTAGCATGGTATATATAAGTGAGTTATGTATTCTAGCATGGTATATAGCAGTGAGTTATGTATCCTAGCATGGTATATAGCAGTAAGTTATGTATTCTAGCATGGTATATAGCAGTGACTTATGTATCCTAGCATGGTATATAGCAGTGAGTTATGTAACTTAACATGGTACAGAGCAGTGAGTTATGTAACTTAACATGGTACAGAGCAGTGAGTTATGTAACTTAACATGGTACAGAGCAGTGAGTTATGTAACTTAACATGGTACAGAGCAGTGAGTTATGTAACTTAACATGGTACAGAGCGGTGAGTTATGTAACTTAACATGGTACAGAGCAGTGAGTTATGTAACTTAACATGGTACAGAGCGGTGAGTTATGTAATTTAACATGGTACAGAGCGGTGAGTTATGTAACTTAACATGGTACAGAGCGGTGAGTTATGTAACTTAACATGGTACAGACCGGTGAGTTATGTAACTTAACATGGAACAGAGCAGTGAGTTATGTAACTTAACATGGTACAGAGCGGTTAGTTATGTAACTTAACATGGTACAGACCGGTGAGTTATGTAACTTAATATGGAACAGAGCGGTGAGTTATGTAACTTAACATGGTACAGAGCGGTTAGTTATGTAACTTAACATGGTACAGACCGGTGAGTTATGTAACTTAATATGGAACAGAGCGGTGAGTTATGTAACTTAACATGGTACAGAGCACTTAGTGAAGGGCAACTCATTACAGCTCCAGACTTTACCTGCAGACTTCTTAATTACAGGTGAGGGGACAGACGTGAGAGTGTAAGTGGAAGGGTGGGTAGGTGGGCTGGGAAGGTTTGGTGGGCAAAGTGGGCTAAGTAAGCAAGGTGGGCTAGGTGAGCTAGGTGGGCTAGGTGAGCAAGGTGGGCTAGGTGAGCTAGGTGGGCTAGGTGAGCTAGGTGGGCTAGGTGAGCAAGGTGCGCTAAGTGAGCAAGGTGGGCTAAGTGATCAAGGTGGGCTAGGTGAGCTAGGTGGGCTAAGTGAGCAAGGTGGGTTAAGTGATCAAGGTGGGCTAAGTGAGCAAGGTGGGCTAAGTGAGCAAGGTGGGCTAGGTGAGCTAGGTGGGCTAAGTGAGCAAGGTGGGCTAAGTGAGCAAGGTGGGCTAGGTGAGCTAGGTGGGCTAAGTGTGCAAGGTGGGCTAGGTGAGCTAGGTGGGCTAGGTGAGCAAGGTGGGCTAAGTGAGCACGGTGGGCTAAGTGAGCAAGGTGGGCTAGGTGAGCTAGGTGGGCTAGGTGGGCTAGGTGAGCTAGGTGGGCTAAGTGAGCAAGGTGGGCTAAGTGAGCAAGGTGGGCTAAGTGAGCAAGGTGGGCTAGGTGAGCAAGGTGGGTTAAGTGAGCAAGGTGTGCTAAGTGAGCAAGGTGGGTTAAGTGAGCAAGGTGGGCTAAGTGAGCAAGGTGGGTTAAGTGAGCAAGGTGGGCTAGGTGAGCAAGGTGGGCTAAGTGAGCAAGGTGGGCTAGGTGAGCTAGGTGGGCTAGGTGAGCTAGGTGGGCTAGGTGAGCTAGGTGAGCTAGGTGGGCTAGGTGAGCTAGGTGGGCTAGGTGAGCAAGGTGGGCTAAGTGAGCAAGGTGGGCTAAGTGAGCAAGGTGGGCTAAGTGAGCAAGGTGGGCTAAGTGAGCTAGGTGGGCTAGGTGAGCTAGGTGAGCTAGGTGGACAGAGGGGCCTCACCTCAGTCACTGTTGTCAACACAACAATGATGGTCACACAAAGCGACGAAGCAGAAAAGATGAAAAAAGGGAATAAGAGGACAGAGGAGGAAGCTGGACTAAACCAGCATAACCACTAAGGGTGCTTCACACAACTCATTAAGCGAGATTTACGACCTTGTATTTCTTTGTCGTCACCATTCTTTTTGTACCGTTTTGTTCATTGTCTTTGTTTATATAAGAAACTTACAGGAAACTATATATATTTAATGTATATATATATATATATATATATATATATATATATATATATATATATATATATATATATATATATATATATATATATATATATATATATATACTGTTTTAAGTTGATTATGTAAAATTTCATTTTTTGAAATTTTTTACATTATTTTTGGAGAGAGAGAGAGAGAGAGAGAGAGATAGAGAGAGAGAGAGAGAGAGAGAGAGAGAGAGAGAGAGAGAGAGAGAGAGAGAGAGAGAGAGAGAGAGAGAGAGAGAGAGAGAGAGAGAGAGAGAGAGAGAGAGAGAGAGAGAGAGAGAGAGAGAGAGAGAGAGAGAGAGAGAGAGAGAGAGAGAGAGAGAGAGGTGGACACAAAAAGAAAGTTAGCATCAGGTAGGGTAGGCTCCAAAACCTGGTGGTCCCTGGTCAAGGACAGACAAGGTTATCTGCCTGATGAACTCATTCCACCTCTAAATCGACAGGATGGGACCACCTCTACTAGTAGTCAAGAGAAAGCGGACCTCTTTGCTGAACACTTTGCTACCAAAATGCAAGTTCCTGATCCAGCAAGGGACCCTCCTTGGCTAGCTGCAAGAACTGTGTCAAAACTGTCAGTGGTAACAATAAGGCAGGAGGAGGTGCATTTCCTTCTTAAATCGCTTGACCAACAAAAGGCTGTGGGCCCAGACAAGTTGAGCCCAAGATTGTTGAGAAGATGTGCAGACCAGCTAGCAGCACCTCTAACTTGCATCTTTCAGCACTGCCTAGTATAGTGTAAATGGCCCTCTCTATGGAAAGAGGCAAATGTAGTCCCTGTTCACAAAAAGAAGAGCAGAGCAGAAATCAGCAACTACAGACCAGTGTCACTCCTGTCAATCACTGGTAAGATCCTTGAGACAATAATCTCAAGACAAATGACAGAGTTTTTTGACTACCACTCACTACTTTGTGATCGTCAATATGGCTTCAGGAAAGATTACTCTGCTGCTGATCTGTTGTTAAACCTCTCCACTAAGTGGCACCAGTCACTGGATGAATCCAAAGTCAGCTGTGTGGTAGCACTGGACATTGCTGGCGCTTTCGACCGGGTGTGGCACCAGGGCCTCTTAGCAAAACTTCAAGCACTGGGAATTGCAGGCTCTACGCTATGTCTCCTCAGTGATTACCTTCATGGTAGATCTCTAAGTGTAGTTCTCATTGGAACGGAATCAGCAAGACATCCTATTGGGGCAAGTGTTCCACAAGGAGGCGTGCTGGGTCCATTGTTATGAAATGTCTACTTCAACGACCTTCTTCATCTCATCCCAGAGTCACATGCATATGCAGACGACTGTACACTGACATTCACTTATCCAAGAAAAGAAATGCCAGCTGCTCTAAGCTACATCAATCACCAGCTGAGAGCTATATCAGCTTGGGGAAATAGATGGCAAGTAACATTTGCACCTGAGAAAACGCAAATGATGATCGTCTCTAAGCACCATGATGGTAATGCTGGTGCAGTAGTAAGGATGAATGGGAGGGTGTTGGCACCTGGAGAAGAAGTTGATATCCTTGGGGTGAAATCTGACTCCAAACTAACCATGAAGAACCATGTTGTAAATCTTGCAAACAAGGCAGCCAGGAAGCTTACAGCACTTCGCCGTATCTCGCATCCGTTATGCGCGCCGTGAAGGTTCTCTGTACATTTTCTAGGTCAGCAATTTCACCTGCCTTGAAAGGTGCTGTTAGTGTGCAGCAATATTCCAGCCTAGATAGAACAAGTGACCTGAAGAGTGTCATCATTGGCTAGGGAGGCCAAGCCCATGATGACACTCTTCAGGTCACTTGTTCTATCTAGGCTGGAATACTGCTGCACACTAACAGCACCTTTCAAGGCAGGTGAAATTGCTGACCTAGAAAATGTACAGAGAACCTTCACGGCGCGCATAACGGAGATAAAACACCTCAATTACTTGGGAGCGCTTGAGGTTCCTAAACCTGTATTCCTGGAACGCAGGCGGAGAGATACATGATTATATACACCTGGAAAATCCTAGAAGGACTAGTACCGAACTTGCACACGAAAATCACTCACTACGAAAGCAAAAGACTTGGCAGACGATGCAACATCCCCCCAATGAAAAGCAGGGGTGTCACTAGCACGTTAAGAGACCATACAATAAGTGTCAGGGGCCGAGACTGTTCAACTGCCTCCCAGCATACATAAGGGGGATTACCAACAGACCCCTGGCAGTCTTCAAGCTGGCACTGGACAAGCACCTAAAGTCGATTCCTGACCAGCCGGGCTGTGGCTCGTACGTTGGTTTGCGTGCAGCCAGCAGCAACAGCCTGGTTGATCAGGCTCTGATCCACCAGGAGGCCTGGTCACAGACCGGGCCGCGGGGGCGTTGACCCCCGGAACTCTCTCCAGGTAAACTCCAGTAGGGGTTGCAAGATCCTGTACGAGGCACAAGTACGCTCACACCTTGAGTATGCTCCACTTTCTTGGTTTGCCTGCCCCCCCCCCTCTCATCTGCGACTGCTTGACAGAGTAGAGAACAGAGCAAGACGTCTCATCGTCTCATCTCTCGCCTGGACCCATCCTGAATAGATCTGTCATTTCAGCAGAGCCTTCAACATAGCAGGGATGTGGGTGGCCTTACTGTTATGTACAAGGCCAATATTGTCAAAATACCACACTTGGATCCACTTCGAGGACAGCGTGAAACAAGCTTTAATGCCACAAGACGGGCAGAAAGCAGCAACTTCACTCTGGCTGTACCCTTCTCCAGAACATCACTCCAACTGAGATCATACATACCCAGGATGACTCGAGTATGGAACACATTCGTACAGCATAATGATGTCAACGAGATAACGTCAGTTGATCAGATGAAAATGCTGGCCCACAGATGGCTCCAACTTCATCCTGTTCCCTACTTGTATGTCTCATAACAATAAAAATGCTTTCTAATGAGCTGATGTAGGTAACAGCTCTTAGCTTGCCAATAAAGTTAGAAATCCTTAACCTGTAAATAGCTTGTCAATAGAGCTAGGGATCCTTAACCTTGTCAAACCCTGTGTAAAAGAGAGAGAGAGAGAGAGAGAGAGAGAGAGAGAGAGAGAGAGAGAGAGAGAGAGAGAGAGAGAGAGAGAGAGAGAGAGAGAGAGAGAGAGAGAGAGAGAGCAAGAGAGAGAGAGAGAGAGAGAGAGAGAGAGAGAGAGAGAGAGAGAGAGAGAGAGAGAGAGAGAGAGAGAGAGAGAGAGAGAGAGAGAGAGAGAGAGAGAGAGAGAGAGAGAGAGAGAGAGAGAGAGAGAGAGAGAGAGAGAGAGAGAGAGAGAGAGAGAGAGAGAGAGAGAGAGAGAGAGAGAGAGAGAGAGAGAGAGAGAGAAAGAGAGACAGAGAGAGAGGGGACAACAGTCAACACCTGTTAGAAGCCGTTTAAAAAGGACTAAAAAAGGAGCCACTCAACAAATACAGAAAACTACGGAAGCAAGTTCCGTTGTTAAACCCAATATAACGACTAAAACAACGGAAGAACCTTTGTTAAACCCAATATAACGACAAAAACAACGGAAGAACCGTTGTTAAACCCAATATAACGACAAAAACAACGGAAGAACCGTTGTTAAACCCAATATAACGACATAAAAGAACAGAACCAGAAATCGTCGTTAATTAAATCCAATCAACTACAAATTGAGAGAAACGTGGCGTCAGAGAGAAAGGTTACAGAACAAACTTTAACTGGGACAACATTTCACTCTTTGTAGAACTTTATTAAGTTATATTTTGCTCTGTTTTAGAGCTTTATCAAGCTAAGTTTCACTCTGTGTAGAGCTTTATCAAGATGTTTCGCTCTGTGAAGGGCTTTATTTAGTTATGTTTCATTCTGTGCAGAGCTTTATCAAGTTATGCATCGCTCTGTGTAGAGCTTTATCAAGATATGTTTCGCCCTATGTAAAGCTTTATCAAGATATGTTTCGCCCTATGTAAAGCTTTATCAAGATATGTTTCGCCCTATGTAAAGCTTTATCAAGATATGTTTCGCCCTATGTAAAGCTTTATCAAGATATGTTTCGCCCTATGTAAAGCTTTATCAAGATATGTTTCGCCCTATGTAAAGCTTTATCAAGATATGTTTCGCCCTATGTAAAGCTTTATCAAGATATGTTTCGCCCTATGTAAAGCTTTATCAAGATATGTTTCGCCCTATGTAAAGCTTTATCAAGATATGTTTCGCCCTATGTAAAGCTTTATCAAGATATGTTTCGCCCTATGTAAAGCTTTATCAAGATATGTTTCGCCCTATGTAAAGCTTTATCAAGATATGTTTCGCCCTATGTAAAGCTTTATCAGAACGAAACATAACTTGAGAGTTGTACACAGCAGCAACAGGAGCAGCAAGAAGATAAACAACAGAAACATAAACAACAGCAACAGAAACATAATAGCAACATAAAGAACGGAAAGAGAAACAACAGGAACACAGCAACATAAACAACACAACAGACACATCAACAGTAACAGACACAACAGCAACAGAAACAACAGTTTCCCACTACAAAACAGAATCCTCAAACTCTATTAATGAAGCTGTTTAGAGAATTCCACAACGGTAGTAGCAGCAACGGCAGAAACAACAGCAGCATCAGTAACAGCAACAGAAGAAGCAAAAGCAGTAAGAACAACAGCAGCCGCGGCAGACAGAAGCACCAGCTGCAAAAAAGCAACAATAGCAACAGGAACACCACCAACAGGAACAACGGCAAAAACAGGATACGGCAGCAGCTCACCTGTCAATATAACAGTCGTGACGTCAGGAACAGAAAATAGCTGAGTATCGAACAGGTTCTGACGGTCTGTAAGTGTGTGTGTGTATGTGTATGTGTGTGTGTGTGTGTGTGTGTGTGTGTGTGTGTGTGTGTGTGTGTGTGTGTGTGTGTGTGTGTGTGTGTGTGTGTATGTGTGTATGTGTGTATGTGTGTGTGTGTCTGTGTGTGTGTGTGTGTGTGTGTGTGTGTGTGTGTGTGTGTGTGTGTGTGTGTCTGTTTGTGTGTGTACTCACCAGAGCGCACTTTATGAAGCACACATTGCATGTACTCCAATGTGTGTGTGCTTCTTACAGTGCAAACATAAATCGTGTACACTTTTCCCCATGTACTCACGTGTCTGTAAGTTATATATACTCGTCTCGACCCGAATATAAATGGTGTACATGTTTGCATGTACTCGGTGTTTGTACTAACTACAACACATAATACCATGGATGTTGTATGTACTCCAGTGCGCTTACTCACCACAGCACAAGCATATGGTGTATGTGCTTCAACTACTCGTGTGTACTCACCACAGCGCAGACTTTGATAGCATGTACGTTGCTGGTTTCGTAATCCAGCTGTCCCTGGAGTACTACCTCTCCACGGAAGCTGTCGGCAGAGTACAGACGAGAGGCCATCTTGAAGATCTCCTTTGAACGACCCTGAAAAAGAGGCGAGAAACAAGGGTCACATACACATTAAAAAATATATATCATGTTGGTATCACTTGAAGAATTCATTAAACTGATATTCAAGAACAATTGTTCTTTGTTGACATTCAGGATCAGCTGTTGTTTGTTGACATTCAAGATCAGCTGTTCTTTGTTGACTTTCAAGATCAGCTGACCCAAGTATACAATAATACATCAGCTGATCCATGGTGAGACATCAGCTGATCCCTGTTTACTTCCTAGATCAGCTGACCCATGTCAGCTGATCGACATCGACGTAGCATCAGCTGACGTACTTATGTTCCCACTTACCAAAATCTGGAACTCCACAGTGTTCAGTGGCTGCTTCTTGACAATAACTGCAGTGACTATTGTACCAACACGCGCATCCTGGGAAGGCAAAAACAGAATACATCAGTCAGTCAGTCAATCAATTAGTCAATAAACACAATCTGCAGAGCAATGAATTGGATGACTATAGAAATGAAGCATGCAGAGCATGCTCTAGTTGGGACAACCAGCACTACCACCCCTTAACTACCACCGCTACTACCTTTCCATTACCTCCCCTCCACTACCGGTCCTCCACTACCATAACTACCACCCCTCCACTGCCACAACTACTACCCCTCCACTACTCCACTTCCAAAACTTCCACCCCTCCTTTACCACAACTATCACCAATACACTATCACTACTCCACTACCAAAACTACCACCCCTCTAAAACTACAACTACCACTCATCCACCACCCCAGTTCCACAACTACCACCCCCTCAATAAACAACACACTATAAGGAACTAGCGTCACGCCTGCTTTTCAAGCCCTGTGATTACTACTGAGCGCCAGAGCTCACTCAGGTACGTCACTACGTCACCACTGTTGTACTTGCATTAACCCTGGCAGTCAGTGTATTAACTCTGACAGTCAGTGTATTAACTCTGACAGTCATTGTATTAACCCTGGCAGCGTATTAACCCTGGCAGTGTATTAACCCTGGCAGTCAGTGTATTAACCCTGACAGTCAGTGTATTAACCCTGGCAGTGTATTAACCATGACGGTTAGTGTATTAACCCTGGCAGTGTATTAACTCTGACAGTCAGTGTATTAACCCTGACAGTCATTATTTTAACCCTGACAGTCAGTGTATTCGGTGTATTAACCCTGACAGTGTATTAACCTTGACAGTCAGTGTATTAACCCTGACAGTCATTATTTTAACCCTGACAGTCAGTGTATTCGGTGTATTAACCCTGACAGTCAGTGTATTAACCCTGACAGTCATTATTTTAACCCTGACAGTCAGTGTATTCGGTGTATTAACCCTGACAGTCAGTGTATTAACCCTGACAGTCAGTGTATTCGGTGTATTAACCCTGACAGTCAGTGTATTAACCCTGACAGTCAGTGTATTCGGTGTATTAACCCTGACAGCCATTATAGTAACCCTGGCAAATAAGATCACCCTCCAAGAACGACTACCATCTACTCCAAGAACGACTGCTATTTACTTCAAGAATGACTACCATCTACTCCAAGAACGACTACTATTTACTTCAAGAACGACTACCATCTACTCCAAGAACGACTACCATCTACTCCAAGAACGACTACCAACTACAAGAACAACTACCATTATTTCAGGAACGACTACCATTTACTCCAAGGACGACCACCATTTACTCCAAGGACGACTACCATTTACTCCAAGAACGACTACCAACTACAAGAACAACTACCATTTTTTCAAGAACGACTACCATTTACTCCAAGAACGACTACCACCTACTTCAAGAACGACTACCTCCTATTCCAAGAACGACTACCATCTACCCCAAGAACGACTACCATTTATTTCAAGAACGACTACCATCTAATTCAAGAACGACTACCATTTACAAGAACAACTACCATTATTTCAAGAACGACTACCATCTACCCCAAGAACGACTATCATCTACTTCATGAACGACTACCATCTACTTCAAGAACGACTACCATCTACTTCAAGAACGACTACCACCTAATTAAAGAACGACTACTATCTACTACAAGGACGACTACCCTTATTCCAAGAATGACTAAAATCTACTCCAAGAGCGACTGTCTACTTCAAGAACGACTGCCATCTACTTCAAGAACGACTACCACTTACTTCAAGAATGAATATCTACTTCAAGAACGACTACCATCTACCCCAAGAACGATTATCTACTCTTAGAACGACTATCTACTCTTAGAACGACTATCTACTCTTAGAACGACTATCTACTTCAAGAACGAATATCTTCTACTCTAACAATGACTACCATCGAATAACGACCACTCTCCAAGAACAACTACCCTACATGAACGACCACCATCTACAAGATCGTACCACTACTCACCTCGGGTACGACAGCCGAGGCAGAGTGCTTGAGGAAGATGTCGGAGGTCGGGGTACGACCCGAGGTCGGGAAGATGCGAGAGACGACCTCAGTGTCGTCTCCCTGAGTGTCAGCCACCGTCAGGATGAAGGTGTAGTTCTTACGACTGCTGAGGCGCTGACGTAGGTACACGTAGCCAAACTCGTAGTCTGATTCTACACTCACCATGTCACTGTCCACACCTGTAGTAGGTGGAGATGACAAGTGTTAGTGAGACGGTGAGTCAGGGAGAGGGTGGGTGAGACGGTGAGTCAGGGAGAGTGTTAGTGAAACGGTGAGAGGAGACGGGGAGGTGAGTCAGGGAGTGTTAGACGGTGAGTCAGGAAGATTGTGGGTAAGGGAGAATGTGAGTCAATGAGAGGGTTGGTAAGGGAGAATGTGAATCAGGGAGAGGGTGAGTCAAGGATAGGGTGAGTCAGGAAGAGGGTGAGCCAGGGAGAGGGTGAGTCGGGGAGAGAGTGAACCAGGGAGAGGGTGAGTCAGGGAGAGGGTGAACCAGAAAGAGGGCAAGTCAGGGAGAGGGTGAGTCAGAGAGAGAGTCAGGGAGAGGGTGAACCAGAAAGAGGCCAAGTCAGGGAGAGGGTGAGTCGGGGAGAGGGTGAACCAGGGAGAGGGTGAGTCAGGGAGAGGGTGAACCAGAAAGAGGGCAAGTCAGGGAGAGGGTGAGTCAGGGAGAGAGTCAGGGAGAGGGTGAACCAGAAAGAGGCCAAGTCAGGGAGAGGGTGAGTCAGGGAGAGGGTGAGTCAGGGAGAGGGCGAGCCAGGTAGAGGGTGAGTCAGTGAGAGATGAAAGTGAGAGGGTGAGTTACAGGGTGGAGACACAGGTAATAATAATAACAATAATAATAATAATAATAATAATAATAATAATAATAATAATAATAATAATAATAATAATAATAATATAATAATAATAATAATAATAATAATAATAATAATAATAATAATAATAATAATAATAATAATAATAATAAAACAGTAATATAAATTTCCAACAGGTGTGAAGGAACTTACCCACACATGTACCCGCGCCTGGGTATCGAACCCGTGACCTTGAGACTGCGAACCCAGTGCCCCGACCAGTGAGCTACGGGTGCCCCGAGGAAGGAGGTGAGTGAAGCTCACTGAATTATTCATTAATTCACGACTGTTGCGTAAACAGTGAGGCTTGTGGCGTACCAGAGCTCTACACAGTGAGGCTTGTGGCGTACCAGAGCTCTACACAGTGAGGCTTGTGGCGTGCCAGAGCTCTACACAGTGAGGCTTGTGGCGTGCCAGAGCTCTACACAGTGAGGCTTGTGGCGTACCAGAGCTCTACACAGTGAGGCTTGTGCCGTGCCAGAGCTCTACACAGTGAGGCTTGTGGCGTGCCAGAGCTCTACACAGTGAGGCTTGTGGCGTACCAGAGCTCTACACAGTGAGGCTTGTGGCGTACCAGAGCTCTACACAGTGAGGCTTGTGGCGTGCCAGAGCTCTACACAGTGAGGCTTGTGGCGTGCCAGAGCTCTACACAGTGAGGCTTGTGGCGTGCCAGAGCTCTACACAGTGAGGCTTGTGGCGTGCCAGAGCTCTACACAGTGAGGCTTGTGGCGTGCCAGAGCTCTACACAGTGAGGCTTGTGGCGTGCCAGAGCTCTACACAGTGAGGCTTGTGGCGTGCCAGAGCTCTACACAGTGAGGCTTGTGGCGTGCCAGAGCACTACACAGTGAGGCTTGTGGCGTGCCAGAGCTCTACACAGTGAGGCTTGTGGCGTACCAGAGCTCTACACAGTGAGGCTTGTGCCGTGCCAGAGCTCTACACAGTGAGGCTTGTGGCGTGCCAGAGCTCTACACAGTGAGGCTTGTGGCGTACCAGAGCTCTACACAGTGAGGCTTGTGCCGTGCCAGAGCTCTACACAGTGAGGCTTGTGGCGTGCCAGAGCTCTACACAGTGAGGCTTGTGGCGTGCCAGAGCTCTACACAGTGAGGCTTGTGGCGTGCCAGAGCTCTACACAGTGAGGCTTGTGGCGTGCCAGAGCTCTACACAGTGAGGCTTGTGGCGTGCCAGAGCTCTACACAGTGAGGCTTGTGGCGTGCCAGAGCTCTACACAGTGAGGCTTGTGGCGTGCCAGAGCACTACACAGTGAGGCTTGTGGCGTGCCAGAGCTCTACACAGTGAGGCTTGTGGCGTGCCAGAGCTCTACACAGTGAGGCTTGTGGCGTGCCAGAGCTCTACACAGTGAGGCTTGTGGCGTGCCAGAGCACTACACAGTGAGGCTTGTGGCGTGCCAGAGCTCTACACAGTGAGGCTTGTGGCGTGCCAGAGCTCTACACAGTGAGGCTTGTGGCGTGCCAGAGCTCTACACAGTGAGGCTTGTGGCGTGCCAGAGCACTACACAGTGAGGCTTGTGGCGTGCCAGAGCTCTACACAGTGAGGCTTGTGGCGTGCCAGAGCTCTACACAGTGAGGCTTGTGGCGTGCCAGAGCTCTACACAGTGAGGCTTGTGCCGTGCCAGAGCTCTACACAGTGAGGCTTGTGCCGTGCCAGAGCTCTACACAGTGAGGCTTGTGGCGTGCCAGAGCTCTACACAGTGAGGCTCTACACAGTGAGGCTTGTGGCGTGCCAGAGCTCTACACAGTGAGGCTTGTGGCGTGCCAGAGCTCTACACAGTGAGGCTTGTGGCGTGCCAGAGCTCTACACAGTGAGGCTTGTGGCGTGCCAGAGCTCTACACAGTGAGGCTTGTGGCGTGCCAGAGCTCTACACAGTGAGGCTTGTGGCGTGCCAGAGCTCTACACAGTGAGGCTTGTGGCGTGCCAGAGCTCTACACAGTGAGGCTTGTCCCGTGCCAGAGCACTACACAGTGAGGCTTGTGCCGTGCCAGAGCACTACACAGTGAGGCTTGTGCCGTGCCAGAGCTCTACACAGTGAGGCTTGTGCCGTGCCAGAGCTCTACACAATGAGGCTTGTGCCGTGCCAGAGCTCTACACAGTGAGGCTTGTGGCGTGCCAGAGCTCTACACAGTGAGGCTTGTGCCGTGCCAGAGCTCTACACAGTGAGGCTTGTGCCGTGCCAGAGCTCTACACAGTGAGGCTTGTGCCGTGCCAGAGCTCTACACAGTGAGGCTTGTGCCGTGCCAGAGCTCTACACAGTGAGGCTTGTGCCGTGCCAGAGCTCTACACAGTGAGGCTTGTGGCGTGCCAGAGCACTACACAGTGAGGCTTGTGCCGTGCCAGAGCTCTACACAGTGAGGCTTGTGGCGTGCCAGAGCTCTACACAGTGAGGCTTGTGCCGTGCCAGAGCTCTACACAGTGAGGCTTGTGCCGTGCCAGAGCTCTACACAGTGAGGCTTGTGCCGTGCCAGAGCTCTACACAATGAGGCTTGTGCCGTGCCAGAGCTCTACACAGTGAGGCTTGTGGCGTGCCAGAGCTCTACACAGTGAGGCTTGTGGCGTGCCAGAGCTCTACACAGTGAGGCTTGTGGCGTGCCAGAGCTCTACACAATGAGGCTTGTGCCGTGCCAGAGCTCTACACAGTGAGGCTTGTGGCGTGCCAGAGCTCTACACAGTGAGGCTTGTGGCGTGCCAGAGCTCTACACAATGAGGCTTGTGCCGTGCCAGAGCTCTACACAGTGAGGCTTGTGGCGTGCCAGAGCTCTACACAGTGAGGCTTGTGGCGTGCCAGAGCTCTACACAGTGAGGCTTGTGCCGTGCCAGAGCTCTACACAGTGAGGTTTGTGGCGTGCCAGAGCTCTACACAGTGAGGCTTGTGCCGTGCCAGAGCTCTACACAGTGAGGCTTGTGGCGTGCCAGAGCTCTACACAGTGAGGCTTGTGGCGTGCCAGAGCTCTACACAGTGAGGCTTGTGCCGTGCCAGAGCTCTACACAGTGAGGCTTGTGGCGTGCCAGAGCTCTACACAGTGAGGCTTGTGCCGTGCCAGAGCTCTACACAGTGAGGCTTGTGGCGTGACAGAGCTCTACACAGTGAGGCTTGTGGCGTGCCAGAGCTCTACACAGTGAGGCTTGTGGCGTGCCAGAGCTCTACACAGTGAGGCTTGTGGCGTACCAGAGCTCTACACAGTGAGGCTTGTGGCGTGCCAGAGCTCTACACAGTGAGGCTTGTGGCGTGCCAGAGCTCTACACAGTGAGGCTTGTGGCGTGCCAGAGCTCTACACAGTGAGGCTTGTGGCGTGCCAGAGCTCTACACAGTGAGGCTTGTGGCGTGCCAGAGCTCTACACAGTGAGGCTTGTGGCGTGCCAGAGCTCTACACAGTGAGGCTTGTGGCGTGCCAGAGCTCTACACAGTGAGGCTTGTGGCGTGCCAGAGCTCTACACAGTGAGGCTTGTGGCGTGCCAGAGCTCTACACAGTGAGGCTTGTGGCGTGCCAGAGCTCTACACAGTGAGGCTTGTGGCGTGCCAGAGCTCTACACAGTGAGGCTTGTGGCGTGCCAGAGCTCTACACAGTGAGGCTTGTGGCGTGCCAGAGCTCTACACAGTGAGGCTTGTGGCGTGCCAGAGCTCTACACAGTGAGGCTTGTGGCGTGCCAGAGCTCTACACAGTGAGGCTTGTGGCGTGCCAGAGCTCTACACAGTGAGGCTTGTGGCGTGCCAGAGCTCTACACAGTGAGGTTTGTGGCGTGCCAGAGCTCTACACAGTGAGGCTTGTGCCGTGCCAGAGCTCTACACAGTGAGGATTGTGCCGTGCCAGAGCTCTACACAGTGAGGCTTGTGGCGTGCCAGAGCTCTACACGGTGAAACAAGACTTGATAAAGCTCTACACAGTGAAACAAGAGTTGATAAAGCTCTACACAGTGAAACAAGACTTGATAAAGCTCTACACAGTGAAACAAGAGTTGATAAAGCTCTACACAGTGAAACAAGAGTTGATAAAGCTCTACACAGTGAAACAAGACTTGATAAAGCTCTACACAGTGAAACAAGACTTGATAAAGCTCTACACAGTAAAACAAGACTTGATAAAGCTCTACACAGTGAAACAAGACTTGATAAAGCTCTACACAGTGAAACAAGAGTTGATAAAGCTCTACACAGTGAAACAAGACTTGATAAAGCTCTACACAGTGAAACAAGAGTTGATAAAGCTCTACATAGTGAATCATGACTTGATAAAGCTCTACACAGTGAAACAAGAGTTGATAAAGCTCTACACAGTGAAACAAGACTTGATAAAGCTCTACACAGTGAAACAAGAGTTGATAAAGCTCTACATAGTGAATCATGACTTGATAAAGCTCTACAAGAAGCGAAACATAACTTGATAAAGTTCAACAAAGAGTGAAATATAACTTAATTAAGCTCTACACAGAGAAAAACATAACTTGATAAAATTCAACAAAGAGTGAAATATAACTTAATTAAGCTCTACACAGAGAAAAACATAACTTGATAAAATTCAACAAAGAGTGAAATATAACTTAATTAAGCTCTACACAGAGAAAAACATAACTTGATAAAGTTCAACAAGGAGTGAAGCATTACTTAATAAAGTTCTACGCAGAAGGAAACATAACTTGATAAACCTCAGAAAGAAGCGCGGAAATTATGATTTGGCATCAGCGAAACCTGTCTTATCTTCAGGTCGTCATCAGAACCCTGACAGTCAGTGTATTAACCCTGACAGTCAGTGTATTAACCCTGACAGTCAGTGTATTAACTCTGACAGTCAGTGTATTAACTCTGACAGTCAGTGTATTAACTCTGACAGTCAGTGTATTAACCCTGACAGTCAGTGTATTAACTCTGACAGTCAGTGTATTAACCCTGACAGTCAGTGTATTAACTCTGACAGTCAGTGTATTAACCCTGACAGTCAGTGTATTAACTCTGACAGTCAGTGTATTAACCCTGACAGTCAGTGTATTAACTCTGACAGTCAGTGTATTAACCCTGACAGTCAGTGTATTAACTCTGACAGTCAGTGTATTAACCCTGACAGTCAGTGTATTAACTCTGACAGTCAGTGTATTAACCCTGACAGTCAGTGTATTAACTCTGACAGTCAGTGTATTAACCCTGACAGTCAGTGTATTAACCCTGACAGTCAGTGTATTAACCCTGACAGTCAGTGTATTAACCCTGACAGTCAGTGTATTAACTCTGACAGTCAGTGTATTAACCCTGACAGTCAGTGTATTAACCCTGACAGTCAGTGTATTAACTCTGACAGTCAGTGTATTAACCCTGACAGTCAGTGTATTAACCCTGACAGTCAGTGTATTAACCCTGACAGTCAGTGTATTAACCCTGACAGTCAGTGTATTAACCCTGACAGTCAGTGTATTAACCCTGACAGTCATTGTATTAACCCCTGGCAGTCAGTGCATTAACCCTGACAGTCAGTGTATTAACCCTGACAGTCAGTGTATTAACCCTGACAGTCAGTGTATTAACCCTGACAGTCAGTGTATTAACCCTGACAGTCAGTGTATTAACCCTGACAGTCAGTGTATTAACCCTGACAGTCAGTGTATTAACCCTGACAGTCAGTGTATTAACTCTGACAGTCAGTGTATTAACCCTGACAGTCAGTGTATTAACTCTGACAGTCAGTGTATTAACCCTGACAGTCAGTGTATTAACTCTGACAGTCAGTGTATTAACCCTGACAGTCAGTGTATTAACCCTGACAGTCAGTGTATTAACCCTGACAGTCAGTGTATTAACCCTGACAGTCAGTGTATTAACTCTGACAGTCAGTGTATTAACCCTGACAGTCAGTGTATTAACCCTGACAGTCAGTGTATTAACTCTGACAGTCAGTGTATTAACTCTGACAGTCAGTGTATTAACCCTGACAGTCAGTGTATTAACCCTGACAGTCAGTGTATTAACCCTGACAGTCAGTGTATTAACTCTGACAGTCTGTGTATTAACCCTGACAGTCAGTGTATTAACTCTGACAGTCAGTGTATTAACCCTGACAGTCAGTGTATTAACCCTGACAGTCAGTGTATTAACCCTGACAGTCAGTGTATTAACTCTGACAGTCAGTGTATTAACCCTGACAGTCAGTGTATTAACCCTGACAGTCAGTGTATTAACTCTGACAGTCAGTGTATTAACTCTGACAGTCAGTGTATTAACCCTGACAGTCAGTGTATTAACCCTGACAGTCAGTGTATTAACCCTGACAGTCAGTGTATTAACTCTGACAGTCTGTGTATTAACCCTGACAGTCAGTGTATTAACTCTGACAGTCAGTGTATTAACCCTGACAGTCAGTGTATTAACTCTGACAGTCAGTGTATTAACCCTGACAGTCAGTGTATTAACCCTGACAGTCAGTGTATTAACCCTGACAGTCAGTGTATTAACCTTAGCAGTCAGTGTATTAACCCTGACAGTCAGTGTATTAACCTTAGCAGTCAGTGTATTAACCCTGACAGTCAGTGTATTAACCCTGACAATCAGTGTATTAACCCTGACAGTCATTGTATTAACCCCTGGCAGTCAGTGCATTAACCCTGACAGTCAGTGTATTAACTCTGGCAGTCAATGTAACAACCCTGACAGTCAGTGTCTTAACCCCTGGCAGTCAGTGTATTAACCCTGACAGTCAGTGTATTAACCCTAACAGTCAGTGTATTCGGTGTATTAACCCTGACAGCCATTAAATTAACCCTGGCATATATATATATATATATATATATATATATATATATATATATATATATATATATATATATATATATATATATATATATATATATATATATATATATATATATTCAACAAATCGGCCGTCTCCCACCGAGGCAGGGTTGCCCAAAAAAGAAAGAAAATCCCCAAAAAGAAAATACTTTCATCATCATTCAACACTTTCACCTCACTCACACATAATCACTGTTTTTGCAGAGGTGCTCGGAACACAACAGTTTAGAAGCATATACGTATAAAGATACACAACATATCCCTCCAAATTGCTAATGTATGTATATATATATATATATATATATATATATATATATATATATATAATTATATATATAATATATATATATATATAAAATATATATATATATATTATATATATATATATACATATATACACATATATATATACATATATACACATTATATATATATGTGTATATATATGTATATATGTGTATATATGTATATATATGTATATAAATGTATATATGTGTATATATGTATATATATGTGTATATATGTATATATATGTGTATATATGTATATATATGTGTATATATGTATATACATATAGGACCGATAAAGGTCTATCACAGGGTATATGCACCGATAAATCTATTTCTCTCAGTACACAAAAAATAACCCGCACATAAAAGAGAGAAGCTTACGACGACGTTTCGGTCCGACTTGGACCATTGACAAAGTCACACTAACAGAGGTGGAGCAGGACGGCTATATATAGGCAGGAAGAGGTGGAGGTGGTGGTGGTGGTGGTGGTGGTAGTAGTAGTAGTAGTAGTAGTAGTAGTAGTAGTAGTAGTAGTAGTAGTAGTAGTAGTAGTAGTAGTAGTAGTAGTAGTAGAAGAAATGTATATAATACCGACAGGATGAAGTCGTCGTAAGCTTCTCTCTTTTATGTGGGGGTTATTTGTGTATCGTTCCAGTCACGGTATTGTGCCTTTTTGTTATTTATTTCTCTCAGGACTGCGTTTGTTCTTGTCTGGTGATAAATTGGTTACATACAGCTTTAATTAAGGACCATGATGAAGTCGATAGACTTTAAACCCCATTAATTAACCCAACCAACCAATCTCCCTGGTGGTCGAAATTTCCCTTAAATAGACTAACAAGTGTTACACATGTGTATTATTCGCCAAGAACTCCTGCAGACGTCATTATGTTCATCTCAGTCACTGTGACTTCTCAGAAATTTTAGTTGAGTTTCCCTTCCCCCTCACAAAGTTACTGAATTTACCTCGCTTTTATCTTCAGTATTAATGCGTGTAAATTTGACTCTCAAGAATTATACAAGCAGTGCCACTGCCGCTAGTCCCCCAGAGTTAAATATAACCGTGAAAAAAAGCCCTTTGGATGTTTTAAAACGTCAGAGGAGCGCTGATTAAACCAAGGTCAGCCAGGGCTGCCTTTAGGTCCGCTGCACCAAATTGTTGGTACAGCCAGAATATACCAGTATATATCTCTTGATATACGACCTCTGGTACCTACTTACTCACCTCCATTACGGCTCTGAGACATGTACTCGCCTCTCCCCTTGATAACTCGTGTCTCCAACGCTGATATGTCCCCATAATAACAACAAATAAGCCCCCATCCCAAGCCTGCAATTTTTAATCTGCATGATAATGCAACATTAAGGCAATTATATAAATGTGTAATCATTAAGTGATCATGTAACGTGGTAATAAATAATTAATACGCTTTTACCGATGGCGCTGTGAGTGATTTAGCTTTGTCTAGCAGTAAATGAAATGAAAGAAACCAATAACTTATTTTTTTTAGTTTCCGTTGAGAATTTACACATCACATTTCTATAATTTTATGTAAGTATGACTTAAGATTAATAATAATAATTAATAATAAATCTGGACCCATGTTATTCTTATCTATGTTTATGAAAACTGAATACATTTTTCTGAATCCGGAACTGGGTCTATATTTATCCTAGTAGGGACTCGGGTGACGTACTAATATACTTCTTATTGACTGACTAGGTTTAAAACCTATGACCTGCACGAGGGCCATTAAGATCATCTCACTCGTTCACCACTAGTCAAGAATACCATAAACACTACATAGTCCACCTATGGGGTACAATGACATACCTCGTGGTGTATATACCCTGGTGTATATACCCTGATTGTCAGTCTTGTTAAGTTACACAGAAAATAAATCTGCATTTAACGTTTCCATTAGCCAAGAATCCGTGGAATCCTCGAACAGGGATACCTAACAAAGATACATTAGGTATTCTGTAACCGGGGATACTTAATGAAGCTATAGATATTCACAAGCTAACCAAAGCTAACTTAACGTTAACACAACCTAACCACAGTTAAATTAGTCAACACAGCTTAACCAAAACTAAATTACTTAACACAACTTATCCATACAAGAACACAAGAAAGAAGAACACCGCAGCAGGCCCACCGGCCCATGAGAGGCAGGTCCAAGTCAGCTCCCGGCTTAAACCAATGACCACCCAGTCAGATCAGGTCAGGTCACATCCATTTAAGGAAGGAGCACTGAACTAGACCCAGTAGCGCAAGCTAGTAAGGTCTAACTCACACCCACTCACGTAGTCATCCAACCTAATTTTAAAGCTACACAACGTCTTAACTTCTATGACGGTACTCGGGAGTTTGTTCCACTCTTCCACAACTCTATTACCAAACCATTACTTTCCTATATTTTTCATGAATTTGAATTTTTTCCAACTTAAAACCATTGCTGCGAGTCCTGTTTTGGCTA
>NC_091349.1:11673440-11675940 GCF_038502225.1 Cherax quadricarinatus
GGTAATGGTACAAGTTATCAGTGATGGTAATGGTACAAGTTATCAGTGATGGTAATGGTACAAGTTATCAGTGATGGTAATGGTACAAGTTATCAGTGATGGTAATGGTACAAGTTATCAGTGATGGTAATGGTACGAGTTATCAGTGATGGTAATGGTACAAGTTATCAGTGATGGTAATGGTACGAGTTATCAGTGATGGTAATGATACAAGTTATCAGTGATGGTAATGGTACGAGTTATCAGTGATTGTAATGGTACAAGTTATCAGTGATGGTAATGGTACAAGTTATCAGTGATTGTAATGGTACAAGTTATCAGTGATTGTAATGGTACAAGTTATCAGTGATGGTAATGGTACAAGTTATCAGTGATGGTAATGGTACAAGTTATCAGTGATGGTAATGGTACAAGTTATCAGTGATGGTAATGGTACGAGTTATCAGTGATTGTAATGGTACAAGTTATCAGTGATGGTAATAGTACAAGTTATTAATGATGGTAATGGTACAAGTTATCAGTGATGGTAATAGTACGAGTTATCCGTGATGGTAATGGTACAAGTTATCAGTGATGGTAATAGTACAAGTTATCAGTGATGGTAATGGTACAAGTTATCAGTGGTGGTAATGGTACGAGTTATCAGTGATGGTAATGGTACAAGTTATCAGTGATGGTAATGGTACAAGTTATCAGTGATGGTAATGGCACAAGTTATTAATGATGGTAATGATACAAGTTATCAGTGATGGTAATGGTACAAGTTATCAGTGATGGTAATGGTACAAGTTATCAGTGATGGTAATGGTACAAGTTATCAGTGATGGTAATGGTACAAGTTATCAGTGATGGTAATGGTACAAGTTATTAATGATGGTAATGGTACAAGTTATCAGTGATGGTAATGGTACAAGTTATCAGTGATGGTAATGGTACAAACTATCAGTGATGGTAATGGTACAAGTTATCAGTGATGGTAATGGTACAAGTTATTAATGATGGTAATGGTACAAGTTATCAGTGATGGTAATGGTACGAGTTATCAGTGATGGTAATGGTACGAGTTATCAGTGATGGTAATGGTACAAGTTATCAGTGATGGTAATGATACAAGTTATCAGTGATGGTAATGGTACAAGTTATCAGTGATGGTAATGGTACAAGTTATCAGTGATGGTAATGGTACAAGTTATCAGTGATGGTAATGGTGCAAGTTATCCGTGATGGTAATGGTACAAGTTATCAGTGATGGTAATGGTACAAGTTATCAGTGATGGTAATGGTACAAGTTATCAGTGATGGTAATGGTACAAGTTATCAGTGATGGTAATGGTACAAGTTATCAGTGATGGTAATGGTACAAGTTATCAGTGATGGTAATGGTACAAGTTATCAGTGATGGTAATGGTACAAGTTATCAGTGATGGTAATGGTACAAGTTATCAGTGATGGTAATGGTACAAGTTATCAGTGATGGTAATGGTACAAGTTATTAATGATGGTAATGGTACAAGTTATCAGTGATGGTAATGGTACAAGTTATCAGTGATGGTAATGGTACAAGTTATTAATGATGGTAATGGTACAAGTTATCAGTGATGGTAATGGTACAAGTTATCAGTGATGGTAATGGTACAAGTTATTAATGATGGTAACAGTAGATGTAATAAGTAAGGGGAGATAGAAAAGGTCCGTAATGACACAATAATTGCTGAACTTTTTTCTCAGTACTCCGACTAATTACCGCTGCAGGACACGACACAGTGACCTGAAAACTCATTAGGGAATGGGGAGGAGTGGGGAGAATGGGGAGAAGTGGAGGAAAGTGGGAGGTAAATACTGAGACTGTTCTCCCATGATCCACATCACCATGAACTGGAACAACTATGAAGTTCGTTCCTGCCCCAGAGGAGCTCACTAATTCATGACTTTTCTCTGTCCATCTGTGTCTCTCTCTAGAGATATAAAAATTTCTTTACAGCAGAATCCACAGCGAATTTAATCTGATGTCTTCCCTCGACCTCTGTATACCTCTCTCTATATATGTATCTCTCTCACTGTATATACACACAGAGATAAACACCTCTTACTAAATGTATACTGAAAAAAATATGCACTTTACATTGTATATATGTTGAGACATACCTCTCTGTGTATATACACTCGTCGATGAATATACTCTGAGTGATACACACCTCTCGGTGAATATAAGAACATAAGAACATATGAAAGAGGGAACACTGCAGCATGCCTACTGACCCATGCGAGACAGGTCCAATTTTCCCACCGGCTTAAGCCAATGCCTTGACTTATTCAGGTCAGTCACATTCACTTAAGGGAGGAGCACGGCATCCGACCTAGTAGCACAAGTTAATCAGGTCCAACTCACACCCACCCACACCCACTCATGTATTTATCCAACCTATTTTTAAAACTACACAACGTCTTAGCTTCTATGACTGTACTCGGGAGTTTGTTCCACTCTTCCACAACTCTATTA
>NC_091349.1:11678440-11690940 GCF_038502225.1 Cherax quadricarinatus
GTGTTTTTCCAGTTCCCAAAAGAAAGAAACATTTCTCTGTATCGGAATGCACATCATCAAATGAACTCAATAGTGATGGAATGCCCGCCCCTCACCTGCATTCTACGAATATACAACCATTCTTAGATATACATTCCTTACAGACAGTCACTAACGCTACCCTACATATGTGCACAGTTCTTGTACATTTGTACTATCCTGCCTTACACACGTACATAGTTCATGTATATTAGAACTAACCTGACCTACACACGTGCACAGTTCAATAGCCTTTCATGTAGACCTTAATTAATTTTGAGACTCTCATTGAGACTGGACTGGAAACGTCTGTGTATCGCCGATTTCTTGGTTATCTTAGTGTCAAATCTCTTCAGAAATCAGTATTAGGATACAGTATCGTTGATATGTAGGTCCGTAGTGTCCTTGTTACGTCAGTAACGTGTGAGGGACGTGGGAGGATTGATTTGTATTGCTTCCGCGTGGACCTGCAGTTTACGCTAGTCCACACCAGTGTGGTCTTGACGACCAGGACTGTTTATCTCAGTTATACATAGCATAAACACCCACCCCTGCCGTCTGAACTTTTACGCTCGTCCCCCACCAGTCTAGTTCTGGCTATTTGCACTATTAACAGACTTCATGATAACTGTGATACTAAGGTATCAACATCATGTGTATGGAATTCACCACTGTGTAGTGATGCAGTGTTGAATCTCAACTCTGTGTTCAGACAGCGAATGCTCATTACTGTTATGATAATCGTCATCTGATTAAAACCCGTGTTGCATGAGGTTTTGTGGGCGAGAGGCTTGAACTTCCAGCAAGCGTGCATGAGCGTGTTAGATAAGAGTGAATGGAAACGAATGGTTTTTTGAACCTGACGAGCTGTTGGAGTGTGAGCAGGGTAATATTTAGTGAAGGGATTCAGGGAAACCGGTTATTTTTATACAGCCGGACTTGAGTCCTGGAAATAAGAAGTACAATGCCTGCACTTTAAAGGAGGGGTTTGGGATATTGGCAGTTTGGAGGATGTGTAATAGGACGGTGTATATATAATTGGGGCCCTGATATTATGTTCTATATGGCAAATAGTATAGTTTATTATATTATTTCAGGTCACTTTTTATATTGTATCTTTACATATGCTTCTAAACTGTTGTGTTCTGAGCACCTCTGCAAAAGCAGTGATTATGTGTGAGTGAAGTGAAAGTGTTGAATGATGAAAGTATTTTCTTTTTGGGGGATTTTCTTTCTTTTTGGGTCACCCTGCCTCGGTGGGAGACGACCGACTTGTTGAATATATATATATATATATATATATATATATATATATATATATATATATATATATATATATATATATATATATATATATATATATATATATATATATATATATATATATATATATATATATATATATATATATATGTACTACGAAATAATGGTGAAACTTCAAGCTCTTTCGTGAATTCCACACATTATCAAGAAACTGATAATGTGACAATTTCACGAAAACGCTTGGAAATTCACTATTTTTTTCACAGTGGTTATTTTGCGCGCGCACACACACACACACACACACACACACACACACACACACACACACACACACACACACACACACACACACACACACACACACACACACACACACATACACACACACACACACACAAAGACAGTAGATGACACAAATTCGGGTGCGTCAACGAGAGTACATCTTCTGAAGAGACTGGGGAGAGTAGCTTCAGTTCCTTGGATCAAGAGTCCTTCACAGGCGTCAACACAGGAGAATGTGTAAAATCCCTAAGATCACCTGGAACATTTTAAATCAAGAGCTCTCAGGCGAGCGTTTGAAGCTTATCTACTACACATTGTTCCAGACTATGAAGCAGAACTCTTCCCCCGGCTGAGGGACTGACTGCCTCAAAACTACTTCTTCGAGGGTGATGGACTGATTACATCGTCTCTGCATCACGGCTGCTGCCTCCTCTGTATTCGACTGAAGAAGCCTGCTATGTAGGCGAAACGTTTCGGAGTAAAAACACCTAACTGTTGCACATCCGTCTTACCTATTTATTGGTATTATGTACCACTGTCATGTTTACGCCAGGGTCATTAAGGCTGTTTATCACCTGTTCACCACCAGTCAAACGTATTTTAAATACTTAAAATATGGAATAAGGTTAACTCACAGGGGATATACATGGTGAGGGATACACCTCTCCGTGTATATCCCTCTAGTTAAAGGTTTGACTCCGAATTTGATCGATTTTTACAAAGCAATAGTTAGGTAAGATTTGTCAGGAAACAAGACAAGTGTTTCCTGACGCAGGTCTTTGTTATATGATGACCCGCCACTGCAGCTTTTGGTCATCTGACCGAGGCCTTTCCCTGGCTTACCCTTTCACCCCTTTAAAAAATTATGGAAATAGAGTTTCTATTTTAAGTTACCAATGGTTGCAATTTGTAGAATTTTTATTAACTGCGAAGAGAGCGATTGGATGAATGATGGTGAATGAACTTTTTCTTCCGCATCACCCTACCTAAGGTGACACACGGCCGATGTGAGTGGAAAAAATACACAAAACATAACAAAAACTGTTATAACACCTCACTGAGGTTATTTAACGTTCATCAGGAAAGACAAGTGTTTCCTGACGCGGGTCATAGTCATATGATGACCCACATCTGGAGCTTTTGGTCATCTGACCGAGGCCTTTCACTAGCTTACCCCTTCCACCCATTCAAAAATTTTTGGTTATTATTATAACCATTTTCTTTTCAATGAGGATGAAGACAATGGTGAAGTCTAAGCTCCACGTGAGTGCACAAGCGACGTGACAGCCTCGTAGCCACACTTACGATCCAGCTTCTGAGAAATGTTTGAGAAAGCTAAAATAAGAAGCTTCTATTACGCATTTCAGGCTAACACTATAGTGTAAACACATTACATCCCGGTATAGCCTCGTAGGATATATGTAACGAAAGGCGTATATACTTCAGTGAATACACACCAAGAAGTGTATATCTCTCAGTATATACACACCGCCAGGTGTATATCCTTCAGCTTATATACACCGGGTACTGTGTGTATCATTATTGTTACACTGAGGATTTGCATTTTAGGGGTTTAGAAATTCTTAAGTATCACCAGACACTTGAACGGCCATGTTATTGAAAATTAAAATCCATATTTACCTTCAACCCAACACGTAAAGACGCAAAATTTATAAAAAACAATAATCAGCTTCCCTTGTCACTGACCAAAAAAAAAAAAATTATCATTTTTGTATATATTTCCGTTCTGCATAAATTACATAAAAATATTGATCAAAAATAAAAAAATTTACATACTAATATCTAAAACTGATTACTAAATATTTTCCTTTCAGGTGCATCGATATTTTTGGTAAAATGATCGTACTGTTATTCTGAAACGGCTGAAATTTTCTTGACAGTATAAATACATCAAAAAGTATATTTCTTTCAGCGTATGTAAGCTGAAAGCTTACTATAATCCCTATTTAAAATATTAAAGTAATCTTCACTGTAGTCAATGCTTTGCAGCGCCTTCAAATCAACCTAGTTTTCTTTTACTAAATTTAATTAGGCTAAACCAGTATTACAATCCGAGACTTTTTCTATTGTTGCACGTATGAAGATGCAACATACAGAGCAAGCTTGCATCTGAACGCTTTGCTTGTTCTAGAACTTCGCAGAGGCACGTTTCGCTCTCGGTAGAGCTCTGTTGGATCAAGCATCGATCTTCGCAGAGCTTTATCAAGTCATGTTTCACTCAGTGTAGAGAATCATTAAGTCATGATTTGCTCAATGTAGAACTTTAATAAGTTTTGTTTCATTCTTTGTCGAGTTTAAAGTCGTGATTCGCTCTGTGTAGAGCTTTATCAAGTCTTGTTTCACTGGGAAGAGCTTCATCAGGTCATGATTCGCTCTGAGCAGAGCTTTATCATGTTGCGTACTGTGAAGAGTCTTATCAAGTCAAGACTCGATGAAACCTGGCGCGAAACGTCCCAACAAAAGCTTTGCCATTCAGTATGCTTCATATATCCTAAATTTCGCCATTACACCTTTACATCACTTTTGTTGCTGGTGTTCTGGACTTTAAGGGCTGCGAAGCCATGATCCGTATAAGCTTCGTTATACAGTATTCAGGACTTTCTCAGTACTGTGTACACTTAGTAAACAAATGCGGATTGCCTACGCGAACGAGCAAAACGTAAACAAATGGCGACACAACATGGCTCCCACGGGGTCTATCAACGGTCCTTTCTCCCAGAAATAATTTCGACAAAATGACCGTTTTTCTGTGCCATTTCCGCTACGAGTAGCAGTTATTTGTTTTCGTCAGTTTTCGTGTTTGTGTAGCACTTGTGAAGCCAGTTTTGACTTCCTCTGGATAATAACAATCGACAAAATACACTCTGGAGTTACCATCTTCGAACGAACTGGAATTTCATAGCTGAAATGTTTCCCAGTTCTCTATACAAAGATAAATTTTCTTTCTGTTTGAGGTTTCGTGTAACACTTCGTAGACAAGACAACGTAATACTACTACTATTATTACTACTACTAATGCTGCTGGTACTACTGTTACTATCTCTGCTACTACTACTACTACAACTACTACTAAAACTACTATAACTGTTACTTGTACTACAATTACTACACTCAGCTAATACTTCTACATACAACTACTACAACTAGCCATTCTACTACTACTATAACTTCCGCTACACGCACCAACTACTACAACTACACCAATACAGTAGTAAACAGGTTTAGTACTGACCGTGAACATCAAAGAGCAGCGGGTAGTTCTTATCCGCGTCTGAGGCTCTGACACGGTAGATCAGTTCTCCGGGTTCGGTGTCAGATGGCAGCCGCAGTGCCGACATCTTGTCCGCTTCGTAGAACTGCGGCACGGTGGCATCGGCGGCGGGCACCGTGAGTGCCGCCGCCGCCAGGGCCACCGCCGCCGCCGCCAACGCAGCCACCCACCCTCGCCGCCACCGCCGGGGTGGCACGGGCGGCGGCGGGGGCGGGCGGCGGGGCGGTCGTCGTGACATCAAGTGGGTGTGGGCGGCGGGGGGGTGTGGCTCACCTCACGGCCACACGCGGCGCCTGCGGTCACAAATGATCACATTACTTATCAAATAAAGATCACTTAAATCACTTTTAAATCATAAATATTACCTACCATTCACTAAAGTTACTCCAGTCGCCTACAAATTATTACATTCACTTATAAATCACTTACTTTACTCATAAATCACTTATTTCACTCACTTATAAATCACTTACTTCACTCACTTATAAATCACTTACTTCACTCACTTATAAATCACTTACTTCACTCACTTATAAATCACTTACTTCACTCACTTATAAATCACTTACTTCACTCACTTATAAATCACTTACTTCACTCACTTATAAATCACTTACTTCACTCACTTATAAATCACTTACTTCACTCACTTATAAATCACTTACTTCACTCACTTATAAATCACTTACTTCACTCACTTATAAATCACTTACTTCACTCACTTATAAATCACTTACTTCACTCACTTATAAATCACTTACTTCACTCACTTATAAATCACTTACTTCACTCACTTATAAATCACTTACTTCACTCACTTATAAATCACTTACTTCACTCACTTATAAATCACTTACTTCACTCACTTATAAATCACTTACTTCACTCACTTATAAATCACTTACTTCACTCACTTATAAATCACTTACTTCACTCACTTATAAATCACTTACTTCACTCACTTATAAATCACTTACTTCACTCACTTATAAATCACTTACTTCACTCACTTATAAATCACTTACTTCACTCACTTATAAATCACTTACTTCGCTCACTTATAAATCACTTACTTCACTCACTTATAAATCACTTACTTCACTCACTTATAAATAACATACTTCACACACTTATAAATCACTTACTACATTTACTTATAAATCACTTACTTCACTCACTTATAAATCACTTACTTCACTCACTTATAAATCACTTACTTCACTCACTTAAAAATCACTTATTTCACTCACTTATAAATCACTTACTTCACTCACTAATAAATCACTTACTTCACTCACTTATAAATCACTTACTTCACTCACTTATAAATCACTTATTTCACTCACTTATAAATCACTTACTTCACTCACTTATAAATCACATACTTCACACACTTATAAATCACTTACTACATTTACTTATAAATCACTTACTTCACTCACTTATAAATCACTTACTTCACTCACTTATAAATCACTTACTTCACTCACTTATAAATCACTTATTTCACTCACTTATAAATCACTTACTTCACTCACTTATAAATCACTTACTTCACTCACTTATAAATCACTTACTTCACTCACTTATAAATCACTTACTTCACTCACTTATAAATCACTTACTTCACTCACTTATAAATCACTTATTTCACTCACTTATAAATCACTTACTTCACTCACTTATAAATCACATACTTCACACACTTATAAATCACTTACTACATTTACTTATAAATCACTTACTTCACTCACTTATAAATCACTTACTTCAGTCACTTATAAATCACTTACTTCACTCACTTATAAATCACTTACTTCACTCACTTATAAATCACATACTTCACACACTTATAAATCACTTACTACATTTACTTATAAATCACTTACTTCACTCACTTATAAACCACATACTTCACACACTTATAAATTACTTACTACATTTACTTATAAATCACTTACTTCACTCACTTATAAATCACATACTTCACACACTTATAAATTACTTACTACATTCACTTATAAATCACTTCACTCACTTATAAATCACTTAACTCACATCCTCTACACAAATATCAATTGCTAATCCTTATAATCCCCTGTATATTACTTAATATAATTCATTTCATACAAAAAATCCCTCGTAAATCCCTTCAATCACCTACATTCATTTTATTCAGAGGGGGAGCGCTAAAACTGTAGGGATCATATAGCACCTGAAGGAGAGGGGAAGATACGACAGAAAATAATGTTGGAGCCAAGCAAGGGAAGGATAAGTCTATATCCTTGGATCAAGAGCCCCTCCTCGGCATCAAGTCTACCTAAATAACTTAGAAATGTTCTAGTCTCTCTTAGTGTTTGTGTCACCTGCTTCATTCGACTGATCCCCATCAAGGGAGGGTCCTTGATGCTGGTGAGGGGCTCTTGATCTAGGGAACTGGATATGTTCTCCATTTCTCTGAACTGTGCCTAAATGCCTTCAACCCCCCCCCCCCAGGCACGGGTTTAGCGCTGTCCCTTTATAAAAATAATAATAATAAATAATTCATTCGACTAAACAGGAGGCGAAACGTTTCGTCAATAAAAACATCTAAGTGTCGCACGCACGTGTCTCTCACTCGTCAACTGAGAAATAATTTCAAACTGCAGACAAATAACTCAAGTCAACAAATTCACTTCAATATGTCTTAGAACACTTAGAAATCAATTTAAAAGTCAATAAAAATCACATCACCTGAATGACCATATGTAATTAACAACAGCCAAATAAATGATGTTAACTGCCGGTTATAATTAAAAATTTAATGGTGATTTGAATTGTGTTCTTCACGGCTGGTGATCGACACCATGCCTAGCCCTTCTAGGGTAGGGTAGGTGCCTGAGCCCGAGCCTTTAGCTCATAAGACTGTCATTCCCATTAGCCCCCTTGGGGCGGGGATGGCAGACCAGACCAGAGAGGCCTAGCTTGTGGCTAGGCCTGGGGACAGTTGGTCCCAAAGATGAGGAGGTACTTGTGCCTCCTCCCATGGGAGACTTAGGTCTCAGACACTCCCTGAAGAGGGAGCCAAGGCCGGGCCACCACTTGGACAAGGCCCGGGCCGGGAGAATACTGGCTAATCTTTAACTAACTAATTCACGGCTGGTCGGGCAAGGTCAGTGAAACATGAGACGGTGTGGCGGAGCCTAAATGACTCTAAGCGAGGCTTCTTACTCAACTGCACAACGACCCACGTTCGTGGATATATTTAATAGCAAGAATGGTGAAAATTTATAGCCAGGATTGTTGATTGCATTAGACGATCATGACATTTCAGGTCAGGATGAGTGGCTTAAGTTAAAGCTAATTGTAAAGTGGTACAGGAACAGGGTTTGTAAAAAGTTTGGAAGAGATTTTGAAGATTGTAATGGCATCTGCTAATGGCCTCAAGGAAGGTAGTTCATGAGTTAGGTTTTGTCTAAAGCTGAGTGTCGCTCAGTGTTTTCCAGAAAACGTTCCGAGGTGGTATGTCAGTCCTGAGGTGGAGTGACTCACTCGTGGCAGAGTTCTGCCACCTCACCTCCAGCACAATGCCCGATTTTGGATTCGGTGTAGTAGTAGAGCGCTAGTGTTTACAGTAAGAGTTAGTGTTGTGTATGTGATAAAGGGGGTCTGATACGAGCAGTGTACAGGAGCAAGACCCAGCAACATAATCAAATAGATTCAATTTACAAATCACCCGCACATAGGAAAGAGAACCTGACAACGTTTCGGTCCGATTTGGATCGTTTACAAGTCACAGTATTACTTGTAAGTGTGCAGTTTATTAGTATATTAGTCCGCTCGCTGTAGTCTGCCTTTATTATTCTTTAATGATTCCATTTCTACCCTTCGAAAAAGATATACTATTTCCTTATGTAAACTTTGAATAAGTTTACAATATATCTCAATTTTGATATACAACTTTAGATATGTTTTTTCTGAAAAAAAAAAGAAGAGAGTGAAAATTTCACGTTTTCAATAAATCACTTTAAGTAACTTTAATCTGTAAAGCTATTACAGTGAAGGTTAAGTTATCATTCACTCAGCTTCACACAGGCAGTAAAACAATGGAACTATTAAAACATCAAATAAATATTAACTTGCATACACAACACCAAACAACTTAAAAATGTTGACTTACAATTTAGGTGTTGCTCAGTTCGTTGACTTCATCCAAAAAATTGAAGTAACACTTAAATCCACTTACAAGTACTTAATTCACTTGGAGACAAAAATTCCAACTTCCGTAAAATATATCAATGCTTCACTTTTTAAAAAAATCACTTTACATTTTTAATTATTTTTATATATTTACATACGCATAAATTTTAGCCACGGTTCTTATATAAATATTTTTCTTATATTTCAGATTGTTATAAATTTTCGAAGGATAAGTCTTAAGAACCTGTGGTGATATAAATGTTAATAGTATATTATAGGTCAAAATTAAAATATCTTAATCTGTTAAGGACCCACAATGGCAATAAGTCACTCTGATTTTTTTGGGTTATAGTAGGTAATTTACACTATGTATGATAGCTGAACTTATGTGTACCTGTGCCTAAATAAACTTAAGGACTGAATTTCTAAGTTAGTGGAAGACCTCGGTCAGATGACCAAACATACCAGTGGAAGGCCTCGGTCAGATGACCAAAAGTTCCAGTGGCAGGTCAGTGGAAGGCCTCGGTCAGATGACCAAAAGTTCCAGTGGCAGGTCAGTGGAAGGCCTCGGTCAGATGACCAAACATACCAGTGGCAGGTCAGTGGAAGGCCTCGGTCAGATGACCAAACATACCAGTGGCAGGTCAGTGGAAGGCCTCGGTCAGATGACCAAAAGCTCCAGTGGCAGGTCAGTGGAAGGCCTCGGTCAGATGACCAAAAGTTCCAGTGGCAGGTCAGTGGAAGGCCTCGGTCAGATGACCAAACATACCAGTGGCAGGTCAGTGGAAGGCCTCGGTCAGATGACCAAACATACCAGTGGCAGGTCAGTGGAAGGCCTCGGTCAGATGACCAAAAGCTCCAGTGGCAGGTCAGTGGAAGGCCTCGGTCAGATGACCAAACATACCAGTGGCAGGTCAGTGGAAGGCCTCGGTCAGGTGACCAAACATACCAGTGGCAGGTCAGTGGAAGGCCTCGGTCAGATGACCAAACATACCAGTGGCAGGTCAGTGGAAGGCCTCGGTCAGATGACCAAAAGTTCCAGTGGCAGGTCAGTGGAAGGCCTCGGTCAGATGACCAAAAGTTCCAGTGGCAGGTCAGTGGAAGGCCTCGGTCAGATGACCAAGCATACCAGTGGCAGGTCAGTGGAAGGCCTCGGTCAGATGACCAAAAGTTCCAGTGGCAGGTCAGTGGAAGGCCTCGGTCAGATGACCAAGCATACCAGTGGCAGGTCAGTGGAAGGCCTCGGTCAGATGACCAAAAGTTCCAGTGGCAGGTCAGTGGAAGGCCTCGGTCAGATGACCAAAAGTTCCAGTGGCAGGTCAGTGGAAGGCCTCGGTCAGATGACCAAAAGTTCCAGTGGCAGGTCCGTGGAAGGCCTCGGTCAGATGACTAAAGAGCTCCAGCTGCGGGTCATCATATAACTCAAACCCGCGTCAGGAAACACCCCTAATGTTTCCTGACGAGTATTACCTAACCATGTAAGGCACATGTATGTCGTATTTCAAATATATAATAAGGTTAACATACAGTATAGTAAGGGTTAATATTTCGTAAGGTTTCTTATATCGTAAGTGGAAATATATCGTAAGACGAGACCGAACTAATTTCGAATATCATTGAACTAAAAGTACATTCCTTCCTTGATTTATAAATATTACATAAATAATGGCAAGACGAATGTGAGGAACAAGACAAGACGAAACAGATATACACAGAATGAACAAAATATAGAAGAACAATGAGCGTACACCTGGTAAAGCAGAGAATGATATGCATGTTAACTGCGGCCTTGATGACCCTCGTGTTAGTCGACAGGCTTTAAACAAATTAACCAGCCAACCGATCAAGCCGTGGTAAAATAGGAAAATAAAAAGTAAAACCCACGATGAAGAAGATTATGCTGCTGATGATTTGATGGTCATTATGTGTATATAATTATACTAATTACGGTACGTCGACAGAGAGGATAATTATCAAATAACCCTGGGTGCAAAATTTATACCCCTTCACCCACACACACACACACACATTCACAAATATATATATATATATATATATATATATATATATATATATATATATATATATATATATATATATATATATATATATATATATATATATATATATATATATATATATATATATATATATATATATATATATATATATATATATATATAAGGAAACCAGACTCAGGCGATCTCTACAATGCAAGACAAGCCACTAGGGGATGAACAACGCCAGCTCTAACGCCTTTCGTACTTACGTACCTTGTCAGGAACTACGCAATGTTAGAACATATATACTTAATTAATATAGTTAGGTAGAGGGATACCTCTGTACGCTCCTGATTATGCCCAGCAGGTATTAGAGTTTTCTGACACATTATCTATCTGGATGCGACACAGGAGAGTGGGCACACACGGTACCTATCTATACGGCTAGATGGACAGGGGCAGCAGGGGTGTGGGAGACTGGCCTGATGTTTCTCCCTGTCAGGAATCCAACCTGATAACTTGCAGTTGTGAGTCAAGTGTTCTCGCCAGTGGGATATGCGGCACCACATAGGTGGATGAAAGTGGGAGTTTAGGAAGAAGTTGAGTAGGGGGAGGGAAGAGGGGTGCGGGTGGAGTATGGTGAGGATGGAGTGGTGAGGGTGGATTATGGTGAGGGTGGAGTGGTGAGGGTGGAGTATGGTGAGGGTGGAGCGGTGAGGGTGGAGTGGTGAGGGTGGAGTATGGCGAGGATGGAGTGGTGAGGGTGGAGTATGGTGAGGGTGGAGTGGTGAGGGTGGAGTATGGTGAGGGTGGAGTGGTGAGGGTGGAGTATGGTGAGGATGGAGTGGTGAGGGTGGAGTATGGTGAGGATGGAGGGGTGAGGGTGGAGTATGGTGAGGGTGGAGTGGTGAGGGTGGAGTATGGTGAGGGTGGAGTGGTGAGGTTGGAGTATGGCGAGGATGGAGTGGTGAGGGTGGAGTATGGTGAGGGTGGAGTGGTGAGGGTGGAGTATGGTGAGGATAGTGGTGAGGGTAGAGTGGTGAGGGTGGAGTATGGTGAGGGTGGAGTGGTGAGGGTGGAGTATGGCGAGGATGGAGTGGTGAGGGTGGAGTAGGGTGAGGATGGAGTGGTGAGGGTGGAGTATGGTGAGGGTGGAGTGGTGAGGGTGAAGTATGGTGAGGATGGAGTGGTGAGGGTGGAGTATAGTGAGGATGGAGTGGTGAGGATGGAGTATGGTGAGGATGGAGTGGTGAGGGTGGAGTATGGTGAGGGTGGAGTGGTGAGGGTGGAGTGGTGAGGGTGGAGTATGGTGAGGGTGCAGTGGTGAGGGTGGAGTATGGTGAGAGTGGAGTGGTGAAGGTGGAGTATGATGAGGGTGGAATGGTGAGGGTGGAGTATGGTGAGGATGGAGTGGTGAGGGTGGAGTATGGTGAGGATGGAGTGGTGAGGGTGGAGTATGGCGAGGA
>NC_091349.1:11695940-11703440 GCF_038502225.1 Cherax quadricarinatus
AGCCCTTCACCGCTACCAACATTTCGCTGTTATTCAGGCCTATGTAAATTATGCAAATAAAAACTGACAGTGGAAATATCTCTGAGGAAACAATGTAATTGTCTGGGTAATAAGGTTTTGAAAGCCTCTCACTACGCCACTTGACAAGACTGTTTTAATACCTAAAAGAGGAATTACAGTAAATTCTCAGTCTATATCCGCTGAGAGAAATACACCTCTCGGTATATATACCCTGTGTTATAATGGTCGGTTGGTTAATGGGGTTTAAAGCCTATCGAATACACTAGGTAATCATTAAGGCTGCAAAGTAACCTTTTCACCAAAATAATTTAATACCTAAAATAGGGATTGAATATCAGGCACATACATCCCTCACGGTATATATCCTATTAGCGTTATGGTATAATAAGATCACAGTAAACAGGTTGTGGTATAGTATATGTACTATATTCGCCAGGATAGGCGTCCTCTCAAGGGTCTTGGTCAACCAATGACCATTCTGGTACGTATGAAGTGACAGGAAACAGGACAAGTGTTTTCTGACGCTGGTTAATCTTAGTCATATGACAACCATCAGTTGGGGCTTATGGTCATCTGACCGAGGCCTTCCACTGGCTTACCGATCCACCCCTTTCAAATTTATAGTCACAGTTTTAACCATTTAGTACATAAAGGACATAATTTTTTTTTTCTTTTTTTATTCACCGGTATTCTCCCGGCCCGGGTCTTTTCCAAGTAGTGGTGACCCGGCCTTGGCTCCCTATCTGGGGAGTGTCTCGAGACTTAAGTCTCCCATGGGAGGAGGTACAAGTACCTCCTCATCTTTGGGACCAAGTGTCCCCAGGCCTAGCCACATTCCCCGCCCTCACGGGGCTCGTAGGGAGAAGCTAGGCCTCTGGTCTGCCATCTACCCCGCCTCAAAGGGGCTCGTGGGGATGGCAGTCTTATGAGCTGCAGATGGTAGCAAGCTCAGGCATGTGTAGGACATAATTAATATATTCAGATTATCATTATAGTTTTCAAGATTATTAGAGCGATTATAATAATTGTATGTTCCATTTTATTGTTAAAATAACATCTAAACAATTCATTTTTCTCTTCGTTAATGTAATTATTCTAATATAATTTCACTTATCCCTTCATCAATGTAAATGCATTTTCTCGTATAAATATAACTACTACGTTTTTAAGTGTTTATGATGTAACTAAATTTTGAATGTAATCGTGTCCTTGTACCAATGTAATCTCACATATATCTGTAAGACAATTTAATTAAGTCTCATTATTTTAATTACCATTCATTACATAATTGTAAATACGTGTTTCTTTAGCAGTACAATTACACACATCCTTGTGTTAATGACATTACGTATCCTTGTATCAGAGTGCATGGAAGTGCCACTGGAATTACGTCGCTGTAAAAATGTGTACAAGAAGACATATATGTGTGTGTGTGTAACTTATCGGATAGTTGGTTGATTAATGGAGTTTAAAGCCTATCGACTACACGAGGGTCATTACGGCTGCTTGTCACCTGTTCACCGCCAGTCAACAATACTTTCATACCTTCAAAAGAGATTAAACTCAGGTATGCATACACTGAGATATACACCTCTCAGTGTCTATACATTAGACATACACTTCTCGATGCGCATGCATTAGACATACACTTCTCGATGTATGTACATTAGAGACACACCTCTCAGCGTATATGTCCTGTGCAACACATAAACAAATAAGATGGCAGGATTTGATGAAATAATTTATCACAAGCTTAGTGTTCCTGGGTATGGGGAAACATGGCCTGCCTTCAGCTAGGCGTCCATGCTTATTTGGTGTCTGCCTGGGGCGAAACTTTTGTGTAGTTTGATGCACAATGGACTGGACTGTAAAATATTTTTTGTAAATAATTTCGTTCGATTACGAAATAACACCTAGCTCTGCTGGGTGCGTGATCTTTGAAGGATCGCTGGTTAAGAGGTTATGGGAATGTGAAAATTGTTCTGTCTCTTGAGGGGGGAGAATGTGTCGCAGGATCTAATCTCGGCTCTCCGCAGTTTGGTAAATGTTTCAGTACCACTTCTTTCAGGGAGAACCTTGAGTTTTCCCTGAAGCAAGTTTATTCTTTTCTGAGGATGAGGGTCCCCAGGACAGTTCCAGAGGTGGTACCTATCTATGATATATATATATATATATATATATATATATATATATATATATATATATATATATATATATATATATGTCGTGCCGAATAGGCAGAACTTGCGATCTTGGCTTAAATAGCAACGCTCATCTTGCCATATAGGACAAGTGAAAATTTGTGTATGCAATAATTTCGCCAAAATCATTCTGAACCTAACGAAAAAAATATATTTGATTGTGTTTGTTTAGTACTAAATTATTGTAAACGTATTTAAAATATATTTAGCTGGGTTAGGCTAAAATAAATTGTTCTTGTTGCAATAAGGTTAGGTAAGTTTTCTAAGATTCTTTTGGTGCAAAATTATAAATTTTTATATTAACATTAATGAAAAAAATATATCTTTAAACGTATAAGAGAAAATTTCAGAAACGACTTAATTTTAAGCGAGTTCTTGCTAATTGACCAGTTCTACATATTCGGCACGACATATATATATATATATATATATATATATATATATATATATATATATATATATATATATATATATATATATATATATATATATATATATATATATATGTATGTATGTATGTATATATATATATATATATATATATATATATATATATATATATATATATATATATATATATATATATATATATATATATATATATATATATATATATATATATATATATATATATATATATATATACATAACCCACATGGAGACAGAAACTCAGAAAATTAATTGCCCTGTATATTTCGATTCCCTTCCGAGTTTGGACGCGGACTCCTTGTTCACCAGAGTACGAATCGATGATGATTCCTGAGTTTCCACATCAAGAGGAGTTCCCAATTTCTATCAAGAAAATCTTAGCCTTCACCAAATTATATTACTGCTAATGTTTTCTCTTTTATCAATGAATTCTTAAAACAGAAATTCGGTTACAACATGGAAAGTCCACTCTCTCCCGTACTCGCTAATCTACACTTGGGATACTATTAAACTACCATCCTTCCCAACATCAAACCACCAGACATGATCTGGTACAGGTACGTTGATGATGTCTTAACCATATGGGGCAACAGCTTTGACACCTTCCTTGATAATTTTAACCATCTTATTCCCTCTATACAGCTCAAAGTTGAATGGAAAACACGCAATCAACTTCCATTCCTTAATGATCTAATCACCAGAAATAACGATCAAGTTGAATTCTCAGTTTATAGGAAGCTCACTCACACTGTCCACTCCGTTTACTTCTACAGCTACCATTCAATCCAGATTAAGAAGACAATCATCTCAAGTCTGTTCTTACGTACACTCAGGATATGCAGCCCCTCAAAGTTGGACCAAGAAAAAGAAACTCTTTGAACACAGTTCTCCAAATTAGGATACCCTGACTGGTTTATTAAACAAGGAGAAAAGAAAGAAAAAATCAACTACTACAAGACCTCACTTCACAAAAACTCAACCCCATTCAGCAAATCTCAACTTATGGTGCCCTACCACCAAGGTACATTCAATCTCTCAAGAAAGTGACCAACTTAATTACGTTCTATCCCAACAAACTAGGGAATCTCTTTTACTAGAAACACAAACATTAAGCAATGCAAGAAATACCAGGAGTTTATAAGATACCATGTAAAGACTGCAACCAAGCATACAATGATCACTGAACACCAGAGAGCAATACGTTATGACCAGGATAATTCAGCCATTTTTCAGTATGTCAGCATTAACAATCACAACATTCATTGGGAAGCTGCCACTATCAAACAAAAATCAAACTGCAGCTACAGACCCAAAATCATTTCAAAATTCCTTGTCCAGTACATACCAGCGCCCAAACTAATACAGAACACCAGCACAACATCAGGAATTATACAGAACAAAGAAATTCCTACCAAAATTTTTAGCTTCATTCCAGGACCTGTCTTCTCACTCATCCACTATATGACACGTCCCTCCCACATAGTGTACAAGGTGAGGTGCAACCTTCCCTATATATTCTTGGTCTCATTTCACTTGTGAGTGCGCATATATATATATATATATATATATATATATATATATATATATATATATATATATGTATATATATATATATATATATATATATATATATATATATTTATATATATATATATATATATTTATTTATATATATTTATATATATATATATTTTTATCTATATATATATATATATATATTATATATATATATATTTATATATATATATATATTTATATATTTATATATATATATATATATTTATATATATATATATATATATATATATATATATATATACATATATATATATATATATATATATACATATATATATATATATATATATATATATATGTATATATATTATGTATATTATATATTATATATATATATATATTATATATATATATATACATTATATATATATATTATATGTATATTATATATATATTATATGTATTATGTGTATATATATATTATATATATATTATGTATATATATATATTATGTATATATTATATATATATACATATATATATATATATATATATATATATATATATATATATATATATATATATATATATTTTTTTTTTTTTTTTTTATTCGCCGGTATTCTCCCGGCCCGGGTCTTTCAAGTAGTGGTGACCCGGCCTTGGCTCCCTATCTGGGGAGTGTCTCGAGACTTAAGTCTCCCATGGGAGGGAGGCACAAGTACCTCCTCATCTTTGGGACCAAGTGTCCCCAGGCCCAGCCACATTCCCCCGCCCTCACGGGGCTCGTGGGAGGGAAGCTAGGCCTCTGGTCTGCCATCTACCCCGCCTCAAAGTGGCTCGTGGGGATGGCAGTCTTATGAGCTGCAGATGATAGCAAGCTCAGGCTTTCATATATATATATATATATATATATATATATATATATATATATATATATATATATATATATATATATATATATATATATATATATATATATATTATATATATATATATTATATATATATATATATATATATATATATATATATATATATATATATATATATATATATATATATATATATATATATATATATATAGTATATATATATATATATATATATATATATATATATATATATATTATATATATATATATATATATATATATATATATATATATATATATATATATATATATATATATATATATATATATATATATATATATATATATATATATATATATATATATATATATACATATATATATATATATATATATATATATATATATATATATATATATATATATACTATATATATATGTGTGTGTGTGTGTGTGTGTGTGTGTGTGTGTGTGTGTGTGTGTGTGTGTGTGTGTGCTTGGTATCCGTGTAAGTTTTGGTTTAAAGCCTATCCACTGTGCAAGGGTTATTAGGTGTTCATATAATCTGTTCACCACTAATCAAACATATTTTAACCAATATAGTCGAGACTAAAGTAAACGTGTATACATGTTAGGTTAGTTAAGATTGATCAGGAAACAGGACTAGTGTTTCCGTACGCGGGTCTTAAGTCATATGATGACCCGCCATCACAGCTGTTGGTCATCTGACTTACACGACCATACCTCTAAAAATTTATATATACATATATACACCTCAGGTGTATGTATGTAAGTATATAAAGAGCCTTTTTATGTGTACTTAATGCAAATTGTCAAATATTTTCCTTGTGATGAATAAACTTGGAAAATAGCATACATATATAAAAAATTATATATAACAATTAACATTAAATGTTCTGACCAGCACTTTTTTTTAAATATGAATTAAATACGTTTGCAATTATTCAATCATTGGTCTAAAAGTGTGGTTCAAATTGCCAGTTTGACGTCAAAACTCTTCTTACATTTTGGGACTGACCGTATTGTTATAAACCAATGTTGTTATAAACCAATGTTGTTATAAACCAATGTTGTTATAAACCAATGTTGTTATAAACCAATGTTGTTATAAACCATTGTCCCTTTACTAAAGTTTTCATACTCCTTAACATCTTATTTTATCTTATCATTAATCTTCTCTTTCTTTGAACGCCTGAAAACTTTTAGTAAAATACATAAATAACTTTATTGCAACTGTTAACTGCATAATTATTTAGGCATGGGATCACCACTTTCCAGTGTTGGGATAACTTTCCTATTTTTGATATTACACCAACTGAGGTCAACAGAAGTACGTATTTAAATTATATCTCTTCAGTGTTATGAACAAGCTGGGTTACACTGCCCCAATAAATCACTTATCGTCACACATTCCACAGGTACTGAAGACCCATATAGTCCACTGCACTTCCAATGGTATTCTCTTCACCCTGGATGCAATCCATCCTCTTACTGACAAGACGTAATCCACTTCTCCGTCGAGTATATATGTTCGTGTCAGACTCACACGCTAGGTAAATGTGAGTTGATGAAAAACGTAGAGTGGGTTATCGCCTTGGAAGTCAGCGAGCAACGTGTGCACCTTGTGAGTGTTGGTGAGTGACTGAAGGCGGCCATGGCAGCCGGCCTGTCCGCTCCATAAACCCAGCCCATGATTTTAAGTAATTTCTCCATCTTATCAGATTTTTTATGCTTTTCTTGATGACAAAATTAAAAAAAATAGCTTAGTCGTCGTCGAGAAAGATATTAATTCAGCTACGACCTCACTTTAGAGAACTGAAATCGGCATATATAGCTTTGAAATCTTGCGTGTACCAGTCAACAACAGTATATTGTATTATTATATATTATTATCATGGGGAAGAGCTAAACTCGTAGGAATCACATAGCGCCATGGGGAAGGAGAGGTAATCAGGTCTGATCAGCTCAAGAGGAAGCTAGCTCCACCTTGTACCACGAGGCGTCTCCTTGAAAGGACTACAAGAGAAGTTCTCAAAAAAGAAGAGTCTGTCCCTTCCTTCACGATACAATTGATAACATCTTTATTAGAGGGCGTCCCGTTTACTGCAGTCTGTGGTTGACTAACATCACAGCCTCGGGTTATTACATGTCATGTTTGCAGGTCATTTTCTTGTAACAACAGATGTAAATATATATATATACATTGAGACCAATATATCTTGTATGATAATCACTTCGAAGTTATCGCAAATCTTCCAATTGTCCAGTGATTTTATGCTCGTATTAGAAAAAGAAATCCTAATAGACATTCTGTTTTGTCTTTGTTACAAATATGGTTTACACAGATTTAATATTTTCTTTTTATATCCTAGACATCCTATCAAGCATATTGTTTTAGTCTAATACTTCACAAAGTATATACATGAGTGTATATTTCAG
>NC_091349.1:11708440-11730940 GCF_038502225.1 Cherax quadricarinatus
GAGAGAGAGAGTGAGTCTTTACACATCATTACCATAACAACATCACAACATGAGGTAGCACAGTCAGGGAACGCAAACACACGCACAAAGACGCCCATTGTTTGCTTACTCAAAATATTCTAGCTAAAAGTTTTTAATGTATGTATATATATATATATATATATATATATATATATATATATATATATATATATATATATACACATGTGGTCATGTGACTTGAGAAAATACACTTCACATTGGATAATATACATATGGATTGCAATTATTCTTCGAAATTTTTTAATTAAAGAAAAGAAACGAATGTGCTTTTTGTGCTTTTTGTCCGTTTAAATGTCCTGGTCTCGGGTACTTGAATATTCCCTGGGATACTCAGAAGTATTTCTTCATATATTCCTAAATATTGTCTACCAGTCTTCTCAGTATCGATTACTATGCCTTATTTGGGAGTCTTCTATACCATTCCGATAATATTTCTATGATCCAAATTTCTGCTTCGCATATCCTTTAACCCCACTACATATGCTATCACGTATTCTTGTGTACCTGTCAAAGTATTGTACAGTAACAGCTAAACGCGTTATATAACCATACACGACAGACGTAGCATGATTTGGTGAGTAGATACCGGTCGAGCGTCACCAATCCATCATGAAACTACCTGGCATAATGAGCAATCCTGTGATTTTGTATAATATTGTTGTTTAAGATTGTGTACAATAGACTCTACTAAATAGCTATTGGATCGAACTGGTATAACACATAATCTGAGTTACATACGGTATTCTTGTCATGTTTCAAGAGAGAAGATTCAATTATGTGTCTATGATAGAACTGTTGGGCACTATAATCTGGGCAGCAGCTCACCCCGGTGGGTACGTACAGGAACTAACATTTAAAGACAGCGTTCGACTCCTGCCCTGTTCTGACTAAGTATTTATGTTGGGCTATTCTGGTTTCCAGAAGTTTACCTCTCTGACTAATATGTGAGAGAGGACACTGAGTACATGGGACCAAGTAAACACCATCAACTTTGTTGGAGGGAGTGTTTTTAATCAACCTTTGTTTCACAGTCCCAGTGTTTTTGAATGCAAGATTAATATTGATCTATTTTAATGCCTCATGCAAGCAAATCAGGTTCTCATTGTATGGTAAAGCCAGTAAATTTTTCCTGGCAATCATTTCCTTAGGTTCAATCCTACAGGACTGACATTAGTGCCTTCTCGACAAAATCCTTAGGATATCTCAGTTTTGTGGCTATGTTGAATATCTTACTAATTGCGTCGTGTAAATACTCTGATCTGCAGATGCACAGGGCTCTCAAGAACATCCTGATGACGCCCTGAGATGTGAGAAAGTACTTGAGCTAAAGATTTCCACCCTCCGTGGCTTGTTTTGCATATATATATATATATATATATATATATATATATATATATATATATATATATATATATATATATATATATATATATATATATATATATATATATATATATATATACATCATTCGTGTATACTTCATGTAGGCTGTTGTATACATCATTTATGTTGCTAGATGTTCACATCATATGTATATGTAGATGTTTTATCATGTGGGAAGATGTATACATCATGCATGTAGAAGTATACATCATTCAGATATGAGTATATATTGTACTTTCTGAAGTCAGAAATCTGGTTATTGCAGCTACGATATTCCGGGACCTAAACATTCCCTACTGCCTGAACATTCTCTGTACATAAAACTTTCCCCTCACAGCTTAAATTTCCCTATCCACTAATGTTACTAACCCTTAAACATTACAAGAGCCTGAACATTCACATACAATGTGTGTGTGTGTGTGTGTGTGTGTGTGTGTGTGTGTGTGTGTGTGTGTGTGTGTGTGTGTGTGTGTGTGTGTGTGTGTGTGTGTGTGTGTATGTGTGTATGTGTGTGTGTGTGTGTGTGTGTGTGTGTGTGTGTGTGTGTGTGTGTGTGTGTGTGTGTGTGTGTGTGTGTGTGTGTGTGTGTGTGTGTGTGTGTGTTTGAGCCACCTTAGAAAAACAGCTAACAGTGCGCCCCAATTCACAACTGCAAATTCATATTCTGCCCTCCACACAATGTTTCACACAATGAGGGGTGTGTATCTTTCAGTGTACATACACCGTGAGGTGTATATAAACAACGAGAGGGGTTTCTAGGCTCTGAGAAGGGCTCGTATCTCAGGGTACAACAGAGCGAAATTAATTTACATTAGTTAGCGATTAAAAACTATATTCCTTTTAAATTTGACACGTAAACCGATTCATCACCTTATGATCATTCTCATATTATTCTATTTCTTCATCTACTCATTCTTCTATCTCTTCTCTCTATTTTCTCTCTCTCTCTCTCTCTCTCTCTCTCTCTCTCTCTCTCTCTCTCTCTCTCTCTCTCTCTCTCTCTCTCTCTCTCTCTCTCTCTCTCTCTCTCTCTCTCTCTCTCTCTCTCTCTCTCTCCATCTTGGTCTATAATCACTGTCAGTCGCCTTTTTCTATTTTTTACGGCTTTACTGTTCATTGTCATCATCATGTATGCATAAATACACCTAGAAGTATGTATACTTCGGTGCATAAAAAAAGTGAACTTCAATCCTACAATGGGTATATACAGAGAAATGTGTATAACGTTTATTGCGTGTGAAATGAGCTTACTTAAGTACCACACAAGGAAAATACGCAAGGGTGTGTATCTCTCGATGTATATTTATTTACATTGAGAAATATACATCCTTGCGTTGACGTATACATTTATGCATGTATGTATATATGTATGTATTTATGTATGTATATATGTATGTATGCATGTATGTATGTATGTATGTGTGTATGTATGTATGTATGTATGTATGTATGTATGTATGTGTGTATACATGAATGTACTAATGTATGTATGAAGACAAGCCAGTACTGTGACACAAGTACTGGAGTACAAGCCAGTACTGTGACACAAGTACTGGAGTACAAGCTAGTACTGTGATACAAGTACTGGAGTACAAGCCAGTACTGTGACACAAGTACTGGAGTACAAGCCAGTACTGTGACACAAGTACTGGAGTACAAGCCAGTACTGTGACACAAGTACTGGAGTACAAGCCAGTACACACTAGCAGTGGACTTAATACAACCCAGTATTGCAACATTAGTAGTGACGTCAGTGCAAGCCAATACTACAGCACTAGTACTGGAGTGAGTATAAACCAATGAGTATAAACCTGTTCTGTAGCAGGTTAATTGTTCTATCATATTGTATTACTACTACAACTTATATCACCACTACTACTACTACTACTACTACTACTACTACTACTACTACTACTACCACCACTAGTATTGCACCTCACTCTGAACCTATATATACCCTCTGTGTCCATGTACTGTTTGTGACGGCTTGACAAAGCTCCTGGAGAGCGAAACGTTGCCACAATAAAAGTGTCACATTAGTTGCACTTGTGTACTTTTAATTTACATATTGTCGGTAATTCTACCATTATTACAGCACTAGTACTAGAGTTAGAACAACCCAATACTAGTACTGCACTAGTACTGGAGTACAAACCAGTACTGCATCACTAGTACTAGAGATAGTGCAAGCCAATACTGCAGCACTAGTACTGGAGTACAAACCAGTACTGCATCACTAGTACTAGAGATAGTGCAAGCCAATACTGCAGCACTTGTACTGGAGTACAAACCAGTACTGCATCACTAGTACTAGAGATAGTGCAAGCCAATACTGCAGCACTGGTACTGGAGTACAAACCAGTACTGCATCACTAGTACTAGAGATAGTGCAAGCCAATACTGCAGCACTAGTACTGGAGTACAAACCAGTACTGCATCACTAGTACTAGAGATAGTGCAAGCCAATACTGCAGCACTGGTACTGGAGTACAAACCAGTACTGCATCACTAGTACTAGAGATAGTGCAAGCCAATACTGCAGCACTAGTACTGGAGTACAAACCAGTACTGCATCACTAGTACTAGAGATAGTGCAAGCCAATACTGCAGCACTAGTACTGGAGTGAATACAAGCCAGTACTTCAATATTAGTACTGGAGTACAAGCCAGTACTTCAATATTAGTACTGGAGTACAAGCCAGTACTTCAATATTAGTACTGGAGTACAAGCCAATACAGCAACACAAGTACTGGAGTGTGGAATGCGGCCTTGATAATCCTAGCATAATCCATACGCCAAAAACTGTGAGATCTGTATACCTACCTATTACATCTCTCTTTACTTTTATATAACTTACAAAATATTCTTCTTCTACCTAGTTACAGTAAATTGACTCTTTTCCGCCACTTTACAAAAACTTACATGAAAATAATTGACATGCAAAACTAAAAAAAAGTAATCATAAATAATAAAGAAAACGGAGACTAGTTATGGGGAAACTAAGGTTGAGAGGTTCTCGAGGCTAGTCCAAGACCGGAGGACCGAGTCCCATTATAAGGACGTGGTTTGATGCTAATGAAGGACTCTCCATTCAAGGAACTAGAGCCATTCTCCTCTTGGATCAAGAGCCCCTCGCTGGCATCAAATGGTGACTGTAAAATGGGAGAAACAAGAGGAAACTAAAAGTTTCAATGAGAGAGATGGAAATAAGAATGAACTCCAGAGTGAACATGTGGAACTGAACATGATTCTCTGATCGCGGGCTCTGAACCCGCCTGTGATATGGTTTGTGTAACATATGGAAGTGAACCCGGAATTCAATAAGCACAAGTGAACACGTGGAGGTGAATACGGACGTAGTGGAGACCTGTTCAGTACAGGTATTCCTCAGTAGATATGAGAGCAGACAGAAGGGCGGGGCCCAGGAGCTGCAACTCAACTCTTGCAGATACAGCTACGAAAATACAAGTGAAAATGCATAGAGACACACAAACACACACACACACAGAGCTGGAAGTTAAATGCACTGGTGAGTCACAGGGATGTAAGAAAATATTTCTTTAACCTCGGAGTGGTCAAGAAGTGGAACGACCTAGCCAGCGAAGTGGTAGAGGAAGAATTCGTACATAGCTTAAACAATATGTAACGAAGGGTTCAGGTAGCCAGCAGAGAGAGTCGGGGCCAGGGGCTGTGAATCGACCCTTGCAACCACAATGAGGTGAGTACACACTCACACTGGGCAAGTCGGGACGTAATTTTATACACAGACAGACTCACTCGCTCTTCTTCTGTGTGTGAATTATACAGCTGTTGCTGACACGCTATCAAGACCTCACCTGAAGGAGGAGGAGGAGGTGGTGATGGTGGTGGAGGAGGAGGAGAGGTGGTGGACAAGGTGGTGGTGGTGGAGGAGGAGAATGAGGTGGACAAGGTAGTGAAGGAGGAAGTGGAGGAAAAGGATGTAGTGGTGGAGCAGGAGGAAGAGGAAGAGGAGGAGGTGCACCAGGTGAAGAAGGAGGTGCAAGAGGAAATCCCTGCGTTTCAATCAGACTTTACACGCCTGCCTTATCACCAACAGCCTGGCTGGTCAGAAACCAAGCCATAATTAACGAAAGGAGGGTCGAGTCCACCACTCCATGAGCTGAATGACCCACACAGGTTCAGCGCATCGTTCAGTGTCTCTTCATGTTCCCTGAGAGTCTTACACTCTCTCCTCACACCTCCCTAACTTTCTGTAAGATCATCAAGTTCAAAATTCTTAGCCTTCTAAGGTCTGGGCTAGTTTTGTTTCGTATCTTTAGATTATATTTACCTGGCGTCAAGCAGGTTTTGCCTGTCTAATGATAGCTCTAACACACATGACATATATAGAATCCTCAAAGATTCTATGTTAAGGTCGCTGGAAGCTGTTGTCAGGTTCCGCAGCGTGCACTTGCCTCTGATGTTATTCTTTTGAGATATGCTTGGTACAGTACTTACCCTCAGACTTTGCTTTGAGGGTAAGTATGAGGATTTACAGCGACTCTTCCTGAAGTCTATACTCCGTCACATGTCCTCTTTCATCTTCACGACCACTAGTTGAACCAGTGTTGGTTGAACCAGCGTAAGTTAAACCAGTGTTGGATGAACCAGTATTAGATGAATCAGTATTAGCTGAACCAAATGAGAGGGGCCGTACCCTAGCATGTAGCTGTGTAATGTTGTTTGTTCACACAATACAACTGCTCTCAGAGAAAAAGGGTGAAGTGCTTACCCAAGGAGAAGGGATGCCACGGATGCCTACCAAGTATGCCTACCAAGGATGCCTGCTTAGGATGCCTATTAAGGATTCCTACCAAGGATGCCTGCAAGGGTTCCTGACCAGCCGGGCTGTGGCTCGTACGTTGGTTTGCGTGCAGCCAGCAGCAACAGCCTGGTTGATCAGGCGCTGATCCACCAGGAGGCCTGGTCACAGACCGGACCGCGGGGGCGTTGACCCACGGAACTCTCTCCAGGTAAACTCCAGGTAAGGATGTCTATCAAGGATGACTATCAAGGATGCCTACCAAGAACGCCTGCCAAGGTATGTGACGTACTTGGCATTCCTAGCGACAGTCGACCCACTTACGGTTTGATAGACCCCGTGTAAACAGCCCTTGACCTCATTCCTGCCAGGTGCTGTCTCTCGCTTTAATTCATACTCTCTCTCCCCCTCTCTCAACTACATATTCTTCAAAACGGGAAAAAAAATTAAGTGTTCATTTAGACAAGGCTTAACCAGGTTTCAAGTCTCGATACACAATGCAATACGACAGTCTGATTGATCACACTCCACTCACAACCTCCCAATCACAGACCTTGACTTAATTTCAACAGGTTGGCCAAAGTCATTTTACAAAAAAACACTTTCTTGGTTACTAATACACACACACACCCACACACACACACACACACACACACACACACACACACACACACACACACACACACACACACACACACACACACACACACACACACACGTTCTTTATATTGAACGGTCGCCTTGAACTAGAAGAGGTGAGAGAGAGACCTAAATACTTCAAAGCATACCATTACTACGTGTACACACTGCACAACCTCACTCTCTACCACTGGGCACTTGTCTGCACACATTCATAAACCCTTATCCTAGCTTCCCATATCCTATCTTAAAATCCTATTATCCTAAATTAATGTGACATTCTACTGTGGCAACGTTTCGCTCTCCAGGAGCTTTGTCAAGCCGTCATAAACAATACATGGACACATAGCAGTGTCCGACAAATTGTCGGACACTGCAACACAATGGACATTTCATGCAGACGTTACTTGGACACACTTCATGCTCATACCTCTATGTATCTCTGAATTGTTTGTCATGACTTGACAAAGCTCCTGGAGAGCGAAACGTTGCCACAATAAAATGTCACATTAGTTGCACTTGTGCCCTTTTACCAACATTATTACAAATTATCCTAAATTCCAATATTCTACCTCAGAGTCCTAACACTGTTATCCTAACTATCTATATCCTAGTTCAGGGCCCCTGGCACTGTTATCCCATGTTCCTATATCCTAGTTAAGAGCCCTATCGCTGTTATCCCATGTTTCAATATTCTAGCTACGAGCCCTATTACTGTTATCCCTGTTTATACATCCTAGCTAAGAGTCCTATTGCTGTTATCCCATGTTTCAATATCCTAGCTAAGAACCCTACTGCTGTTATCCCATGTTTATATATCCTAGTTAAGAGCCCTATTGCTGCTTTCCCATGTTTCTATATCCTAGCTGAGAGCCCTATTGCTGTTATCTCATGTTTGTATATCCTAGCTGAGAGCCCTAGTGCTGTTATCTCTTATTGGTATATCCTAGCTGAGAGCCCTATTGCTGTTATCTCATGTTTGTATATCCTTGCTGAGAGCCCTATTGCTGTTATCTCATATTGGTATATCCTAGCTGAGAGCCCTATTGCTGTTATCTCATGTTTGTATATCCTAGCTGAGAGCCCTATTGCTGTTATCTCATGTTTGTATATCCTAGCTGAGAGCCCTATTGCTGTTATCTCATGTTTGTATATCCTAGCTGAGAGCCTTATTGCTGTTATCTCATATTGGTATATCCTAGCTGAGAGCCCTATTGCTGTTATCTCATACTGGTATATCCTAGCTGAGAGCCCTATTGCTGTTATCTCATATTGGTATATCCCAGCTGAGAGCCCTATTGCTGTTATCTCATGTTTGTATATCCTAGCTGAGAGCCCTATTGCTGTTATCTCATGTTTGTATATCCTAGCTGAGAGCCCTATTGCTGTTATCTCATATTGGTATATCCTAGCTGAGAGCCCTATTGCTGTTATCTCATGTTTGTATATCCTAGCTGAGAGCCCTATTGCTGTTATCTCATGTTTGTATATCCTAGCTGAGAGCCCTATTGCTGTTATCTCATATTGGTATATCCTAGCTGAGAGCCCAATTGCTGTTATCTCATATTGGTATATCCTAGCTGAGAGCCCTATTGCTGTTATCTCATGTTTGTATATCCTAGCTGAGAGCCCTATTGCTGTTATCTCATGTTTGTATATCCTAGCTGAGAGCCCTATTGCTGTTATCTCATGTTTGTATATCCTAGCTGAGAGCCCTATTGCTGTTATCTCATGTTTGTATATCCTAGCTGAGAGCCCAGGTACTATTATGTTAACTTCTTACATGTTATCTCAGAGCGCTGACCAGTGAGAGGATGGTAAGTGCGGAGCTTCAACTCTGCCCAGCATGTCCAGGCAAACAAGTTTAACATAAGTAAATATTAATAATAAATTGTTAATATCATATCTAAGTCAGAATGTAACCTGCCATTGTTAAGAAATGGAACGACGAGTGTCTCTTACCAGAGCACTCGATGACGAGTGTCTCTTACCAGAGCACTCGACGGCGAGTGTCTCTTACCAGAGCACTCGACGGCGAGTGTCTCTTACCAGAGCACTCGACGACGAGTGTCTCTTACCAGAGCACTCGACGGCGAGTGTCTCTTACCAGAACACTCGACGACGAGTGTCTCTTACCAGAGCACTCGACGACGAGTGTCTCTTACCAGAGCACTCGACGGCGAGTGTCTCTTACCAGAACACTCGACGGCGAGTGTCTCTTACCAGAGCACTCGACGGCGAGTGTCTCTTACCAGAGCACTCGACGGCGAGTGTCTCTTACCAGAGCACTCGACGGCGAGTGTCTCTTACCAGAACACTCGACGGCGAGTGTCTCTTACGAGAGCACTCGAAGACGAGTGTCTCTTACCAGAGCACTCGACGACGAGTGTCTCTTACCAGAGCACTCGACGACGAGTGTCTCTTACCAGAGCACTCGACGACGAGTGTCTCTTACCAGAGCACTCGACGGCGAGTGTCTCTTACCAGAGCACTCGACGGCGAGTGTCTCTTACCAGAGCACTCGACGACGAGTGTCTCTTACCAGAGCACTCGACGACGAGTGTCTCTTACCAGAGCACTCGACGACGAGTGTCTCTTACCAGAGCACTCGATGACGAGTGTCTCTTACCAGAGCACTCGACGGCGAGTGTCTCTTACCAGAGCACTCGACGACGAGTGTCTCTTACCAGAGCACTCGACGACGAGTGTCTCTTACCAGAGCACTCGATGACGAGTGTCTCTTACCAGAGCACTCGACGGCGAGTGTCTCTTACCAGAGCACTCGACGACGAGTGTCTCTTACCAGAGCACTCGACGGCGAGTGTCTCTTACCAGAGCACTCGACGACGAGTGTCTCTTACCAGAGCACTCGACGACGAGTGTCTCTTACCAGAGCACTCGACGGCGAGTGTCTCTTACCAGAGCACTCGACGACGAGTGTCTCTTACCAGAGCACTCGACGACGAGTGTCTCTTACCAGAGCACTCGACGGCGAGTGTCTCTTACCAGAGCACTCGACGACGAGTGTCTCTTACCAGAGCACTCGACGACGAGTGTCTCTTACCAGAGCACTCGACGGCGAGTGTCTCTTACCAGAGCACTCGACGACGAGTGTCTCTTACCAGAGCACTCGACGACGAGTGTCTCTTACCAGAGCACTCGACGGCGAGTGTCTCTTACCAGAGCACTCGACGGCGAGTGTCTCTTACGAGAGCACTCGACGGCGAGTGTCTCTTACCAGAGCACTCGACGGCGAGTGTCTCTTACCAGAGCACTCGACGGCGAGTGTCTCTTACCAGAGCACTCGACGGCGAGTGTCTCTTACGAGAGCACTCGACGGCGAGTGTCTCTTACCAGAGCACTCGACGGCGAGTGTCTCTTACCAGAGCACTCGACGGCGAGTGTCTCTTACCAGAGCACTCGACGGCGAGTGTCTCTTACGAGAGCACTCGACGGCGAGTGTCTCTTACCAGAGCACTCGACGGCGAGTGTCTCTTACCAGAGCACTCGACGACGAGTGTCTCTTACCAGAGCACTCGACGACGAGTGTCTCTTACCAGAGCACTCGACGACGAGTGTCTCTTACCAGAGTACTCGATGACGAGTGTCTCTTACCAGAGCACTCGAGGACGAGTGTCTCTTACCAGAGCACTCGACGAGTGTCTCTTACCAGAGTACTCGACGAGTGTCTCTTACCAGAGTACTCGACGACAAGTGTCACCAGAGCACTCGATGACGAGTGTCTCTTACCAGAGCACTCGACGACGAGTGTCTCTTACCAGAGCACTCGACGACGAGTGTCTCTTACCAGAGCACTCGACGACGAGTGTCTCTTACCAGAGCACTCGACGACGAGTGTCTCTTACCAGAGCACTCGACGACGAGTGTCTCTTACCAGAGCACTCGTCGACGAGTGTCTCTTACCAGAGCACTCGACGAGTGTCTCTTACCAGAGCACTCGTCGACGAGTGTCTCTTACCAGAGCACTCGACGACGAGTGTCTCTTACCAGAGCACTCGTCGACGAGTGTCTCTTACCAGAGCACTCGTCGACGAGTGTCTCTTACCAGAGCACTCGACGAGTGTCTCTTACCAGAGCACTCGTCGACGAGTGTCTCTTACCAGAGCACTCGTCGACGAGTGTCTCTTACCAGAGCACTCGTCGACGAGTGTCTCTTACCAGAGCACTCGTCGACGAGTGTCTCTTACCAGAGCACTCGACGACGAGTGTCTCTTACCAGAGCACTCGATGACGAGTGTCTCTTACCAGAGCACTCGACGACGAGTGTCTCTTACCAGAGCACTCGATGACGAGTGTCTCTTACCAGAGCACTCGACGACGAGTGTCTCTTACCAGAGTACTCGACGACGAGTGTCTCTTACCAGAGCACTCGACGACGAGTGTCTCTTACCAGAGCACTCGACGACGAGTGTCTCTTACCAGAGCACTCGACGACGAGTGTCTCTTACCAGAGCACTCGACGACGAGTGTCTCTTACCAGAGCACTCGTCGACGAGTGTCTCTTACCAGAGCACTCGACGACGAGTGTCTCTTACCAGAGCACTCGATGACGAGTGTCTCTTACCAGAGCACTCGACGGCGAGTGTCTCTTACCAGAGTACTCGACGACGAGTGTCTCTTACCAGAGCACTCGATGACGAGTGTCTCTTACCAGAGCACTCGACGGCGAGTGTCTCTTACCAGAGCACTCGACGACGAGTGTCACCAGAGCACTCGATGACGAGTGTCTCTTACCAGAGCACTCGACGACGAGTGTCACCAGAGCACTCGATGACGAGTGTCTCTTACCAGAGCACTCGACGACGAGTGTCACCAGAGCACTCGATGACGAGTGTCTCTTACCAGAGCACTCGATGACGAGTGTCTCTTACCAGAGCACTCGACGGCGAGTGTCTCTTACCAGAGTACTCGACGACGAGTGTCTCTTACCAGAGCACTCGACGACGAGTGTCACCAGAGCACTCGATGACGAGTGTCTCTTACCAGAGCACTCGATGACGAGTGTCTCTTACCAGAGCACTCGACGACGAGTGTCTCTTACCAGAGCACTCGACGAGTGTCTCTTACCAGAGTACTCGACGACGAGTGTCACCAGAGCACTCGATGACGAGTGTCTCTTACCAGAGCACTCGACGAGTGTCTCTTACCAGAGCACTCGACGACGAGTGTCTCTTACCAGAGCACTCGACGGCGAGTGTCTCTTACCAGAGCACTCGACGACGAGTGTCTCTTACCAGAGCACTCGACGACGAGTGTCTCTTACCAGAGCACTCGACGACGAGTGTCACCAGAGCACTCGATGACGAGTGTCTCTTACCAGAGCACTCGACGAGTGTCTCTTACCAGAGCACTCGACGACGAGTGTCTCTTACCAGAGTACTCGACGGCGAGTGTCTCTTACCAGAGCACTCGACGACGAGTGTCACCAGAGCACTCGATGACGAGTGTCTCTTACCAGAGCACTCGACGACGAGTGTCTCTTACCAGAGCACTCGACGACGAGTGTCTCTTACCAGAGCACTCGACGACGAGTGTCTCTTACCAGAGCACTCGACGACGAGTGTCTCTTACCAGAGAACTCGACGGCGAGTGTCTCTTACCAGAGCACTCGACGGCGAGTGTCTCTTACCAGAGCACTCGACGACGAGTGTCTCTTACCAGAGCACTCGACGGCGAGTGTCTCTTACCAGAGCACTCGACGACGAGTGTCTCTTACCAGAGCACTCGACGGCGAGTGTCTCTTACCAGAGCACTCGACGACGAGTGTCTCTTACCAGAGCACTCGACGACGAGTGTCTCTTACCAGAGCACTCGACGACGAGTGTCTCTTACCAGAGCACTCGACGACGAGTGTCTCTTACCAGAGCACTCGACGACGAGTGTCTCTTACCAGAGCACTCGACGACGAGTGTCTCTTACCAGAACACTCGACGACGAGTGTCTCTTACCAGAGCACTCGACGACGAGTGTCTCTTACCAGAGCACTCGACGACGAGTGTCTCTTACCAGAGCACTCGACGACGAGTGTCTCTTACCAGAGCACTCGACGACGAGTGTCTCTTACCAGAGCACTCGACGACGAGTGTCTCTTACCAGAGCACTCGACGGCGAGTGTCTCTTACCAGAGCACTCGACGACGAGTGTCTCTTACCAGAGCACTCGACGAGTGTCTCTTACCAGAGCACTCGACGAGTGTCTCTTACCAGAGCACTCGACGACGAGTTCTCTTACCAGAGCACTCGATGACGAGTGTCTCTTACCAGAGCACTCGATGACGAGTGTCTCTTACCAGAGCACTCGACGAGTGTCTCTTACCAGAGCACTCGACGAGTGTCTCTTACCAGAGCACTCGACGACGAGTTCTCTTACCAGAGCACTCGACGACGAGTGTCTCTTACCAGAGCACTCGACGACGAGTGTCTCTTACCAGAGCACTCGATGACGAGTGTCTCTTACCAGAGCACTCGACGAGTGTCTCTTACCAGAGCACTCGACGACGAGTGTCTCTTACCAGAGCACTCGACGGCGAGTGTCTCTTACCAGAGCACTCGACGACGAGTGTCTCTTACCAGAGCACTCGACGACGAGTGTCTCTTACCAGAGCACTCGATGACGAGTGTCTCTTACCAGAGCACTCGACGGCGAGTGTCTCTTACCAGAGCACTCGACGACGAGTGTCTCTTACCAGAGCACTCGACGGCGAGTGTCTCTTACCAGAGCACTCGACGACGAGTGTCTCTTACCAGAGCACTCGACGACGAGTGTCTCTTACCAGAGCACTCGATGACGAGTGTCTCTTACCAGAGCACTCGACGACGAGTGTCTCTTACCAGAGCACTCGACCACGAGTTCTCTTACCAGAGCACTCGACGACGAGTGTCTCTTACCAGAGCACTCGACGACGAGTGTCTCTTACCAGAGCACTCGACGACGAGTGTCTCTTACCAGAGCACTCGACGACGAGTGTCTCTTACCAGAGCACTCGACGACGAGTGTCTCTTACCAGAGCACTCGACGAGTGTCTCTTACCAGAGCACTCGACGACGAGTGTCTCTTACCAGAGCACTCGACGGCGAGTGTCTCTTACCAGAGTACTCGACGGCGAGTGTCTCTTACCAGAGCACTCGATGTCGAGTGTCTCTTACCAGAGCACTCGACGGCGAGTGTCTCTTACCAGAGCACTCGACGGCGAGTGTCTCTTACCAGAGCACTCGACGACGAGTGTCTCTTACCAGAGCACTCGACGGCGAGTGTCTCTTACCAGAGCACTCGACGGCGAATGTCTCTTACCAGAGCACTCGACGGCGAGTGTCACCAGAGCACTCGACGACGAGTGTCTCTTACCAGAGCACTCGATGACGAGTGTCTCTTACCAGAGCACTCGACGGCGAGTGTCTCTTACCAGAGCACTCGACGACGAGTGTCTCTTACCAGAGCACTCGACGACGAGTGTCTCTTACCAGAGCACTCGATGACGAGTGTCTCTTACCAGAGCACTCGACGGCGAGTGTCTCTTACCAGAGCACTCGACGACGAGTGTCTCTTACCAGAGCACTCGATGACGAGTGTCTCTTACCAGAGCACTCGACGGCGAATGTCTCTTACCAGAGCACTCGACGACGAGTGTCTCTTACCAGAGCACTCGACGACGAGTGTCACCAGAGCACTCGACGACGAGTGTCTCTTACCAGAGCACTCGACGACGAATGTCTCTTACCAGAGCACTCGACGACGAGTGTCACCAGAGCACTCGATGACGAGTGTCTCTTACCAGAGCACTCGACGACGAGTGTCACCAGAGCACTCGACGACGAGTGTCTCTTACCAGAGCACTCGACGACGAGTGTCACCAGAGCACTCGACGACGAGTGTCTCTTACCAGAGCACTCGACGACGAGTGTCACCAGAGCACTCGACGACGAGTGTCTCTTACCAGAGCACTCGACGACGAGTGTCACCAGAGCACTCGACGACGAGTGTCTCTTACCAGAGCACTCGACGACGAATGTCTCTTACCAGAGCACTCGACGACGAGTGTCACCAGAGCACTCGACGACGAATGTCTCTTACCAGAGCACTCGACGGCGAATGTCTCTTACCAGAGCACTCGACGACGAGTGTCTCTTACCAGAGCACTCGATGACGAGTGTCTCTTACCAGAGCACTCGACGACGAGTGTCACCAGAGCACTCGACGACGAATGTCTCTTACCAGAGCACTCGACGGCGAATGTCTCTTACCAGAGCACTCGACGACGAGTGTCTCTTACCAGAGCACTCGACGACGAGTGTCTCTTACCAGAGCACTCGATGACGAGTGTCTTACCAGAGCACTCGATGACGAGTGTCTCTTACCAGAGCACTCGATGACGAGTGTCTTACCAGAGCACTCGACGACGAGTGTCTCTTACCAGAGCACTCGACGACGAGTGTCTCTTACCAGAGCACTCGACGAGTGTCTCTTACCAGAGCACTCGACGAGTGTCTCTTACCAGAGCACTCGATGACGAGTGTCTTACCAGAGCACTCGACGACGAGTGTCTTACCAGAGCACTCGACGACGAGTGTCTTACCAGAGCACTCGACGACGAGTGTCTTACCAGAGCACTCGATGACGAGTGTCTTACCAGAGCACTCGACGACGAGTGTCTTACCAGAGCACTCGACGACGAGTGTCTTACCAGAGCACTCGACGACGAGTGTCTTACCAGAGCACTCGACGACGAGTGTCTTACCAGAGCACTCGACGACGAGTGTCTCTTACCAGAGCACTCGATGACGAGTGTCTTACCAGAGCACTCGACGACGAGTGTCTTACCAGAGCACTCGACTACGAGTGTCTTACCAGAGCACTCGATGACGAGTGTCTTACCAGAGCACTCGACGACGAGTGTCTTACCAGAGCACTCGACGACGAGTGTCTTACCAGAGCACTCGACTACGAGTGTCTTACCAGAGCACTCGACGACGAGTGTCTTACCAGAGCACTCGACGACGAGTGTCTTACCAGAGCACTCGACGAGTGTCTTGCCAGAGCACTCGACGACGAGTGTCTTACCAGAGCACTCGATGACGAGTGTCTCTTACCAGAGCACTCGACGAGTGTCTCTTACCAGAGCACTCGACGAGTGTCTCTTACCAGAGCACTCGATGACGAGTGTCTTACCAGAGCACTCGACGACGAGTGTCTTACCAGAGCACTCGATGACGAGTGTCTCTTACCAGAGCACTCGACGAGTGTCTCTTACCAGAGCACTCGACGAGTGTCTCTTACCAGAGCACTCGACGAGTGTCTCTTACCAGAGCACTCGACGAGTGTCTTGCCAGAGCACTCGACGACGAGTGTCTTGCCAGAGCACTCGATGACGAGTGTCTTACCAGAGCACTCGACGACGAGTGTCTTACCAGAGCACTCGACGAGTGTCTTGCCAGAGCACTCGACGACGAGTGTCTTACCAGAGCACTCGATGACGAGTGTCTTACCAGAGCACTCGACGACGAGTGTCTTACCAGAGCACTCGACGACGAGTGTCTTACCAGAGCACTCGATGACGAGTGTCTTACCAGAGCACTCGACGACGAGTGTCTCTTACCAGAGCACTCGACGACGAGTGTCTCTTACCAGAGCACTCGACGACGAGTGTCTTACCAGAGCACTCGATGACGAGTGTCTTACCAGAGCACTCGACGACGAGTGTCTTACCAGAGCACTCGACGACGAGTGTCTTACCAGAGCACTCGATGACGAGTGTCTTACCAGAGCACTCGATGACGAGTGTCTTACCAGAGCACTCGACGACGAGTGTCTTACCAGAGCACTCGATGACGAGTGTCTTACCAGAGCACTCGACGACGAGTGTCTCTTACCAGAGCACTCGACGACGAGTGTCTCTTACCAGAGCACTCGACGACGAGTGTCTTACCAGAGCACTCGACGACGAGTGTCTTACCAGAGCACTCGATGACGAGTGTCTTACCAGAGCACTCGACGACGAGTGTCTTACCAGAGCACTCGACGACGAGTGTCTTACCAGAGCACTCGACGACGAGTGTCTCTTACCAGAGCACTCGACGACGAGTGTCTTACCAGAGCACTCGACGACGAGTGTCTCTTACCAGAGCACTCGACGACGAGTGTCTTACCAGAGCACTCGACGACGAGTGTCTCTTACCAGAGCACTCGACGACGAGTGTCTTACCAGAGCACTCGATGACGAGTGTCTTACCAGAGCACTCGACGACGAGTGTCTTACCAGAGCACTCGACGACGAGTGTCTCTTACCAGAGCACTCGACGACGAGTGTCTTACCAGAGCACTCGACGACGAGTGTCTTACCAGAGCACTCGACGACGAGTGTCTCTTACCAGAGCACTCGACGACGAGTGTCTTACCAGAGCACTCGATGACGAGTGTCTTACCAGAGCACTCGACGACGAGTGTCTTACCAGAGCACTCGACGACGAGTGTCTTACCAGAGCACTCGACGACGAGTGTCTTACCAGAGCACTCGATGACGAGTGTCTTACCAGAGCACTCGACGAGTGTCTTACCAGAGCACTCGACGACGAGTGTCTTACCAGAGCACTCGACGAGTGTCTTACCAGAGCACTCGACGACGAGTGTCTTACCAGAGCACTCGACGACGAGTGTCTTACCAGAGCACTCGATGACGAGTGTCTTACCAGAGCACTCGACGACGAGTGTCTTACCAGAGCACTCGATGACGAGTGTCTCTTACCAGAGCACTCGACGACGAGTGTCTTACCAGAGCACTCGATGACGAGTGTCTTACCAGAGCACTCGACGACGAGTGTCTTACCAGAGCACTCGACGACGAGTGTCTTACCAGAGCACTCGACGACGAGTGTCTTACCAGAGCACTCGATGACGAGTGTCTTACCAGAGCACTCGATGACGAGTGTCTTACCAGAGCACTCGATGACGAGTGTCTTACCAGAGCACTCGACAACCTCTGGTATGTTAGCTTTGTAACCTGATACAGCACTTAACTCTGTCTCATTGTCACTTGGGTTTAAAAAGAATAATTTTAATGTTGCAATAGGAATTTTTAACCAAGTGTTTTAGTCTCTCAAATTCCTTATATAACCAAAGAAGAAAAATAACTACGAGTTGAGTTAAACAAAGACGTATTTTGTAAGATTTCATCGGAAGGCGAGTGTTATCTTCTTGATTCACCGGCCCGTTATGTTGAACTAGTGTAAATAAGCACTTGTCCTACTTGTAAATGTGTTTTCTTATTATGTAAATTCTCCAAAACAACAACAACAACGAAAAAAGATTTGCAATAGGAATATTATAATTTATTTTAATTGTAAAAATGGTTTTTTTTTTTTTTGGTAAGAAGTAAAATGTAATCCAGTTATATCGAACCTTCAATTTATCTTTTAATCAAGGTTTGATTGGGTTACCTTTTTTTGTGGGGGAGGGGCTAGGGTTTACCAACAATAAAATATTCCACTGGCTCAAAACGTAACAATCTACTTTGTATATCTTACTTTAGGATGAAGACTTTAGATAACAGTTCATCACTAAGCTCAAAACGGAAGCATATATTAAGTGAAATTTGTTGCGATTGACTCTTATATTTACCTTGCGACTGACTTTTATTAAAGTTTAGACGAAGTGTTACATCAGGGAAGACATTCCTGTTTCCTGACGATTAAAATACCACTGTGGTTCAATATTTCGTGACGTCTGTATATGAGGGAACTTGTTCAATACTTGACATTAACACACACTTGGTCTTCAAGACCACTCTTATGGTCCAGCATCACTAGTGCAACACACACCTGGTCTCCAATACAACACTGGTGATCCAGCATCACTGACAAAACACACACCTGGTCTTCAAGACAAAACTGGTGATCCAGCATCACCGACATACCACACACCTGGTCTACAAGACAACACTGGTGATCCAGCAACACTAACATAATTTCTAAATATAATTTTGAGTCACATAAGTTACCCAACGTATTTCCTAGCCTCTTGGCCACAATTATATTTTACACTCAACCCCACCTCGTAGTTTTTCATTTCCTTATGCTGAATAAGTATTTCCTAACATCTTCGTGACTCATCTGTGTTCACACATTATTTTTATCTTGCTTTGGTTCCCTCTTATGCCGAATGTGCAGGTGAATCCTCCAAGTATCTCCTACGTTATGATCATATCTCCCCAGAGCCGTGAGATGTAGTTCCTATAGTAATTTATTGATATTTTGTGTAGAGGAGAGGAGGAAAATAATTAGGAATAGACGAAGGGCGGAAAGGACATGGAAAAGAGTAGAGGAGATAAGCAAAGAGAAAGAAGAGAGAAATAGTAATAGGTCAGCAATAAGAGACTAGGTGATAAAAAATATATACAGGAAGAGAAGAAGAAAACGAGAGGAATGTGCAGAGTGGAGAGTTGAACTCAATGAACTAGTCAATACTTTATTGTGTTAAGTGTGTGTGTGTGTGTGTGTGTGTGTGTGTGTGTGTGTGTGTGTGTGTGTGTGTGTGTGTGTGTGTGTGTGTGTGTGTGTGTGTATGTGTGTGTGTATGTGTGTGTGTGTGTGTGTGTGTGTGTGTGTGTGTGTGTGTGTGTGTGTGTGTGTGTGTGTGTGTGTGTGTGTGTGTGTGTGTGTGTATGTGTGTGTGTGTGTACTCACCTATTTGTGGTTGCAGGGGTCGAGTCCTAGCTCCTGGCCCCGCCTCTTCACCTGTTGCTACTAGGCCCTCTCTCTCCCCGCTCCATGAGCTTTATCAAACCTCGTCTTAAAACTGTGTATGGTTCCTGCCTCCACTACGTGTGTGTGTGTATGTGTGTGTGTGTGTATGTGTGTGTGTGTGTGTGTGTGTGTGTGTGTGTGTGTGTGTGTGTGTGTGTGTGTGTGTGTGTGTGTGTGTGTGTGTGTGTGTGTACTCACCTAGTTGAGGTTGCAGGGGTCGAGTCCAAGCTCCTGGCCCCGCCTCTTCACTGGTCGCTACTAGGTCACTCTCCTAAACCATGAGCTTTATCGTACCTCTGCTTAAAGCTAAGTATGGATCCTGACTCCACTACATCGCTTCCCAAACTATTCCACTTCCTGACTACTCTGTGGCTGAAGAAATACTTCCTAACATCCCTTTGATTCATCTGTGTCTTCAACTTCCAACTGTGTCCCCTTGTTACTGTGTCCAATCTCTGGAACATCCTGTCTTTGTCCACCTTGTCAATTCCTCTCAGTATTTTGTAAGTCGTTATCATGTCCCCCCTATCTCTCCTGTCCTCCAGTGTCGTCAGGTTGATTTCCCTTAACCTCTCCTCGTAGGACATACCTCTTAGCTCTGGGAATAGTCTTGTTGCAAACATTTGCACTTTCTCTAGTTTCTTCACGTACTTGGCTAGGTGTGGGTTCCAAACTGGTGCCGCATACTCCAATATGGGCCTAACGTACACGGTGTACAGGGTCCTGAATGATTCCTTATTAAGATGTCGGAATGCTGTTCTGAGGTTTGCTAGGCGCCCATATGCTGCAGCAGTTATTTGGTTGATGTGTTACTTGTGTGTGTGTGTGTGTGTGTATGTGTGTGTGTGTGTGTGTGTGTGTGTGTGTGTGTGTGTGTGTGTGTGTGTGTGTGTGTGTGTGTGTGTGTGTGTGTGTGTGTGTGTGTGTGTGTGTGCGCGTGTGTGTGTGTGAGAGAGTATATATGTATTTGAGGGAAATATAAACAACACACATACACTAAGTCAACTGACTTACCAACATAATATCGACAATACTTAAGTTTTAAATCTCACTGTGTATCCTGAGTGTGTATCAGTATTTATATACATTGAATTTATTTTAATCCATACAGAACGTATAAAAGTTGACCTTACATTAGTATATACAAGTGACTTACAACCTTAATTAACAAACTCATCGCATCTCTCCATACATACTGAGAGGAATATATATATATATATATATATATATATATATATATATATATATATATATATATATATATATATATATATATATATATAATATATATATATATATATATATATATATATATATATATATATATATATATATGTATATATATATATATATATATATATATATATATATATATATATATATATATATATATATATATATATATATATATGGAGTGGTTGGTGAAATTATTCAATAAATGTATGGAAGAGGGTAAGGTACCTAGGGATTGGCAGAGAGCATGCATAGTTCCTTTGTATAAAGGCAAAGGGGATAAAAGAGAGTGCAAAAATTATAGGGGGATAAGTCTGTTGAGTGTACCTGGTAAAGTGTATGGTAGAGTTATAACTGAAAGAATTAAGAGTAAGACGGAGAATAGGATAGCAGATGAACAAGGAGGCTTTAGGAAAGGTAGGGGGTGTGTGGACCAGGTGTTTACAGTGAAACATATAAGTGAACAGTATTTAGATAAGGCTAAAGAGGTCTTTGTGGCATTTATGGATTTGGAAAAGGCGTATGACAGGGTGGATAGGGGGGCAATGTGGCAGATGTTGCAAGTGTATGGTGTAGGAGGTAGGTTACTGAAAGCAGTGAAGAGTTTTTACGAGGATAGTGAGGCTCAAGTTAGAGTATGTAGGAAAGAGGGAAATTTTTTCCCAGTAAAAGTAGGCCTTAGACAAGGATGTGTGATGTCACCGTGGTTGTTTAATATATTTATAGATGGGGTTGTAAGAGAAGTAAATGCGAGGGTCTTGGCAAGAGGCGTGGAGTTAAAAGATAAAGAATCACACACAAAGTGGGAGTTGTCACAGCTGCTCTTTGCTGATGACACTGTGCTCTTGGGAGATTCTGAAGAGAAGTTGCAGAGATTGGTGGATGAATTTGGTAGGGTGTGCAAAAGAAGAAAATTAAAGGTGAATACAGGAAAGAGTAAGGTTATGAGGATAACAAAAAGATTAGGTGATGAAAGATTGAATATCAGATTGGAGGGAGAGAGTATGGAGGAGGTGAACGTATTCAGATATTTGGGAGTGGACGTGTCAGCGGATGGGTCTATGAAAGATGAGGTGAATCATAGAATTGATGAGGGAAAAAGAGTGAGTGCTGCACTTAGGAGTCTGTGGAGACAAAGAACTTTGTCCTTGGAGGCAAAGAGGGGAATGTATGAGAGTATAGTTTTACCAACGCTCTTATATGGGTGTGAAGCGTGGGTGATGAATGTTGCAGCGAGGAGAAGGCTGGAGGCAGTGGAGATGTCATGTCTGAGGGCAATGTGTGGTGTGAATATAATGCAGAGAATTCGTAGTTTGGAAGTTAGGAGGAGGTGCGGGATTACCAAAACTGTTGTCCAGAGGGCTGAGGAAGGGTTGTTGAGGTGGTTCGGACATGTAGAGAGAATGGAGCGAAACAGAATGACTTCAAGAGTGTATCAGTCTGTAGTGGAAGGAAGGCGGGGTAGGGGTCGGCCTAGGAAAGGTTGGAGGGAGGGGGTAAAGGAGGTTTTGTGTGCGAGGGGCTTGGACTTCCAGCAGGCATGCATGAGCGTGTTTGATAGGAGTGAATGGAGACAAATGGTTTTTAATACTTGACGTGCTGTTGGAGTGTGAGCAAAGTAACATTTATGAAGGGATTCAGGGAAACCGGCAGGCCGGACTTGA
>NC_091349.1:11735940-11753440 GCF_038502225.1 Cherax quadricarinatus
ACTCTTCACTGCTTTCAGTAACCTACCTCCTACACCATACACTTGCAACATCTGCCACATTGCCCCCCTATCCACCCTGTCATACGCCTTTTCCAAATCCATAAATGCCACAAAGACCTCTTTAGCCTTATCTAAATACTGTTCACTTATATGTTTCACTGTAAACACCTGGTCCACACACCCCCTACCTTTCCTAAAGCCTCCTTGTTCATCTGCTATCCTATTCTCCGTCTTACTCTTAATTCTTTCAATTATAACTCTACCATACACTTTACCAGGTACACTCAACAGACTTATCCCCCTATAATTTTTGCACTCTCTTTTATCCCCTTTGCCTTTATACAAAGGAACTATGCATGCTCTCTGCCAATCCCTAGGTACCTTACCCTCTTCCATACATTTATTAAATAATTGCACCAACCACTCCAAAACTATATCCCCACCTGCTTTTAACATTTCTATCTTTATCCCATCAATCCCGGCTGCCTTACCCCCTTTCATTTTACCTACTGCCTCACGAACTTCCCCCACACTCACAACTGGCTCTTCCTCACTCCTACAAGATGTTATTCCTCCTTGCCCTATACACGAAATCACAGCTTCCCTATCTTCATCAACATTTAACAATTCCTCAAAATATTCCCTCCATCTTCCCAATACCTCTAACTCTCCATTTAATAACTCTCCTCTCCTATTTTTAACTGACAAATCCATTTGTTCTCTAGGCTTCCTTAACTTGTTAATCTCACTCCAAAACTTTTTCTTATTTTCAACAAAATTTGTTGATAACAGCTCACCCACTCTCTCATTTGCTCTCTTTTTACATTGCTTCACCACTCTCTTAACCTCTCTCTTTTCCTCCATATACTCTTCCCTCCTTGCATCACTTCTACTTTGTAAAAACTTCTCATATGCTAACTTTTTCTCCCTTACTACTCTCTTTACATCATCATTCCACCAATCGCTCCTCTTCCCTCCTGCACCCACTCTCCTGTAACCACAAACTTCTGCTGAACACTCTAACACTACATTTTTAAACCTACCCCATTCCTCTTCGACCCCATTGCCTATGCTCTCATTAGCCCATCTATCCTCCAATAGCTGTTTATATCTTACCCTAACTGCCTCCTCTTTTAGTTTATAAACCTTCACCTCTCTCTTCCCTGATGCTTCTATTCTCCTTGTATCCCATCTACCTTTTACTCTCAGTGTAGCTACAACTAGAAAGTGATCTGATATATCTGTGGCCCCTCGATAAACATGTACATCCTGAAGTCTACTCAACAGTCTTTTATCTACCAATACATAATCCAACAAACTACTGTCATTTCGCCCTACATCATATCGTGTATACTTATTTATCCTCTTTTTCTTAAAATATGTATTACCTATAACTAAACCCCTTTCTATACAAAGTTCAATCAAAGGGCTCCCATTATCATTTACACCTGGCACCCCAAACTTACCTACCACACCCTCTCTAAAAGTTTCTCCTACTTTAGCATTCAGGTCCCCTACCACAATTACTCTCTCACTTGGTTCAAAGGCTCCTATACATTCACTTAACATCTCCCAAAATCTCTCTCTCTCCTCTGCATTCCTCTCTTCTCCAGGTGCATACACGCTTATTATGACCCACTTCTCGCATCCAACCTTTACTTTAATCCACATAATTCTCGAATTTACACATTCATATTCTCTTTTCTCCTTCCATAACTGATCATTTAACATTACTGCTACCCCTTCCTTTGCTCTAACTCTCTCAGATACTCCAGATTTAATCCCATTTATAGGGATTAAAGTGTGCTAGCCTGGTGGTACAGCAGCCTTTAATAACACTCGTGTTGATAGGCTTGAGAATAATATATCAACTTCTTAGTTATGTTATCGTGTAAGTCCGCTTGTTATCATAGTCACCTACCTGTTAACCTTTCCTGAACGCATAGTTGGCTCTCTGCAGCAGATTATTTGATTTAAATGCTGTCCTGTATTATTATTAGTTGTGACAAAAATATGAAGCTAAAACACCGAGAATAATTTCATAAAACATATTTTTATGCCTTCTTTTTTAGCTTAAATTCAAGATAGAGCGTCGAGAGTCACCTCACTTCACACCGAGAAGGAATTCAGTAATTTGAACCACCACTGACAAGAGGCAGTGTCTGCAGCCATGAAATTACACTGCAGAATATTGCTGTCATGAATTCTCACCTCAGAGACCACCTGTGGAGGACCTCGGGGAGTGGGTCATTTATTTTAGCGGAGTCTCCCTTCTGACAGCACCTCCATTGTCCGGCCCCACCCAACCTAAACCCATTTTCTACGAGTGAACGAGCGAGCTGAGACTCGTGTAGCTGTAATTAATCAGGCCGTCGAGGCCACTAAGGCACGAGGGTTTCATAGATATTATGTAAGAATGAAGGAGGAACACACTTGTTGCTCAGCGGACTTTGCATGAAGGAACCTCCTTTGTTAGTAAATTACTTAGTGTTGAAGTAATATAAGTTTTTGTATTGCTGTTGTGAAAACGCTGCAATTATTACGTTCTCCGTTCTGAGTACAAGCTCGTTATAAGTTACAAGACAATGGAAGGTACTAATTTATTATATACCCAGTTGAAGGTCTTGGCCTTAAGACCAAACGCTCCAGTTTATGGGTCATCATGTGGCTAAGACTGGTGCCAGTAAACACTGGTCCTGTTTCTCGAAGAATAAAATACCACCAGTTTTCTGCATTATTATGACACCTGTGAGGGTATGACCATCCTAGGAAACTCCACTGTGGAGTGATCTTTTGCTTTTTGACTGGGTTATAAAGCCTGGTTGGGATACACCAGAGGATGATACACAACTGAACGGGTCATTATCCGATTAAGACCAATGTTTCCTCAGTAAAATATCTGGGAATCCTCTTTGACTCATGAATGTCAGGAGAATTGATAGGGAACAGTGTAGTAAAGAAAGCGAATGCCAGACTGAAATTCCTCTATAGACAAGCACAGTGTCTACCTACTGAGGCTCGCAGGACCCTATGTCTAGCCCTTATACAGTGTCATATGGATTACGCTTGCTCTTCACGGTACTCTGCCTTGACAAAAAAAAAAGTGAAAGACAGACTGCAAATCACCCAGAACAAAATCGTAAGATTCATCCTGGACCTGGGACCAAGAGAACATGTAGGCCAGGATGAATTACAGCAGTTGGATATGCTGAATGTTGAAGACAGAGTAAAACAACTTAAGCTAAATCATGTTTATAAAATTGCTCACAAACAGTGTCCAGAATATCTTGCTGCCAATTTTGTCAAAGTTGGGAACCAAAGAAATCATAGTACTAGGGGGAGAGAGCACAACTTTGTACTACCCACAGTCAGTGGCCAGGCTTCAAACACCTTTTATTGTACAGCAATAAAGGAATGGAACAGACTGCCTGCACATGTCAAAGCCAGTCATAGCATGAACCAGTTCAAGAAGAGTGCCAAAAGGTGTCTGATGAATGTAGCTACAGAAAGGGAGGGGAATGATTTTTTTTATTTTTCAGCTAACACACGTGTAATTTTACCTTATTCCTAGTAATGACCCTCGTATTGTAGTATTAATGACCCTCGTGTAGTAGATAGTCTTTTTAGTATAATAATAAGATGTTATCTTCATTATAGAATAATAATAAGATATTATAACCTTTATATTATAATAATAAGGTAAAAGGACCCCAATGGAAATAAGTCAGTTTTTTTTTCTTATTCGCCGGTATTCTCCTCTCTGTCTGACTTTTTTGGGTTATCCCAGGTTCTCTACACATATGCTGCTATGTATGATAATTCTATGTAACTGTATTTATGTATACCTGAATAAACTTACTCAGTCAGGACACTCTGTGTTGTTTCCTGACGAAGAAACCAACACTACTTCGACTTAAATTAGACAAGTCATTGTCTTCAAATGTGGTAACTCTTAGCTCATTTTTCTATTGTATTCTGTGATATTCTCTACGCAATATGCGACCCACAAGCAAATTAAACACAGGCAACAGATGCAAGAAAATTTAGATGCATGTCTACTTGCCGAGGACTGAACCCGGGAGTTTCAAGACTACAATACCTGCTGCTAGGTTCAACCTCTTCAGTCTGCTGTTTTTGTTCAGGTATAGTACTGATAAAGCTACTGGTTGGCGAAACGTCTACACAATAAAGATACCCAGTCGTTGAACATGTGTCTAATTCACCCTGTCGACAATGCTGATCGACTACTTGTTGTCACTGGATCGAAAGAGACGTCGAGCAAGGTTGAATCTCATGGCAGTCATCCTCTCAGTAACTTGAGTAACCTTACTCATGGTGGTCCATTAATCGTTTATTACTGGAAGGTGAGTAATTCCCATTTATAAATCTGTTAAAGAAGACCTCGGTCTGAGGAAGAAATAAATAGTGCACATTTAAAACGTTCGTGTGTTCGCTTATGCCGTCTCCTAGTGTATGTAAACCGAACTAATTATAAAATTCGGGTCATCGTGGCACTTTCTGTTAAAGACACTTAATGTTATTACAGGTGTCTGGAGCAGGTGAGGGGGCGTGGGACAGGTTAGAGGGCGTGGGACAGGTGAGGGGGGAGTTGTGGGTGAGGTAAGGGGGTAAGGAACAAGGTCAGATATCCCTTCATTACATAATTTGTACAATAATCTTTTATCGCCTAATATTTGGTATAAATATCGCTAATAGCTGTATACTCACATCAGAGACCCAGCCTCTGAACTTGGCAGTTTGTCCTGTCGTATCTATTCTTAAAACTGTGTATGAAACTTTCCTCTGCTACTACGTCCCTGGACCCATTATGTACCTTTGTAATCTTTTGACTACCGCCCACAGGATGGGTATGGGGTGCATAATAAAGATATTAAACTAACTAACTACTACGTCCACGTCATTCCACTTACTCGGTTTTCACACAAGAAGATACTAAAGATATCCCAGTTATTAATTTTTATAGTGGGTCTGTTGAAAATAAATTAATAATAATATCCTGAAGCTGAAGAAATACTTCCTAGCATCCCTGTGAATCATCTATATTTTCAACTTCCAAAGTGACCCCACGTGTACCCGTTTCCCTCTAGAATAATCTATCTCTGTTGTTATCGTACCTTTCCTGGTTCTTCTATCCTCCAACGGCGTCAGGTTCAGTTGCTGTAGCCTCCCGGAACTCTCTCAGGTAAACTCTCTTAATACCTTCTCCCTCTAAACTCTGCGATTAGTCTTGTTCATCTCTACACTTTCTCACTTTGTGTGTGTGTGTGTGTTTGTTTGTTTGTGTACGTGTTGGTGTTTGTGTGTGTACTCACCTAATTGTGGTTGCAGGGGTCGAGACTCAGCTCCTCGCCCCGCCTCTTCACTGAGTGCTACTAGGTCCTCTCTCGCCCTGCTCCATGAGCTTTAACATACCTCATCTTAAAGCTATGTATGTTTCCTGCCATGTGTGTGTGTGTGCCTAAACAAGTCGTTCATCAACACTCAAACGCCTCTCTCACTCTCTCTTAATTAACCATAAGAACCATTAATCACTGGGAAGGCTGAAAGCAATTCATTTAACCATTAATTAACCTAGATATAAAAATAAAAAATAGAACAAAAACATTTGAGGGAAAAAACAAAATTTTATTGTGTAAGACGTAAGATGTTAAGATGCTGTATAGTCTTCTTGGAGTGCAAGATGAATGATGTTAGTGGCAAGTGATAAGTTGAAACAAGTAAGTTTATTTAGTTACAGGTACGCAAGGACCCCAATGGAAATAAGTCACTCTGACTTTTTTGGGTTATCCCAGGTTCTCTACACATATGCTGCTATGTATGATAATTGTATGTAACTGATTTGTGTATACCTGAATAAACTTACTTACTTACTTGCATACACCGATAGGTGTATTTCTCTCATTGCATATATACTAAAAATTTATTTTATTCCCTATTTTAAGGATCATGGTATTCTTGTCTGGTGGTAAGCAGCCTTAGTAACCCCTAGTGTAATAATAATAATGTCTTTATTTCTACAAGTACAAGGTATACAGTCCTAGCTGACATACTACTATACAGAAAGCCCCTTGTTTGTAGAACATTTCGGACAAATTAGGTTAGTTTTGTTAGGGATGCGACCCACACCAATCGACTAACACACAGGTATCCGTTGTTTACTGATGGGTGAACATAGACAGCAGGTGTAAGGAAACACGCCCAATGTTTCAACCCTCTCCGGGAATCGAACCCGGACACTCACCGTGTGAAGTGAGAGCTTTTGCCACCAGGCCATGGGTCACCGTAAAGTGTAGACAACAAACTTGAAACTTCACTAACCTCAAGAACCCCAGTGAAAAGAAGTCAGTTTGTGTAACTTTTTGAGTTTTTCTAGGAAATTTACACATGTTACTATATATGCCGGGCTCACAGGAACTTCCACTACAGGGACAGCATCGTGGAGTTCGACCGCGAGGCAGCTGCCAGTTGTGCCACAGGCAGTGTGTACTCAGTTCCTCAAGCTTCAACATCCGTGCACACGAGGGCCTGGGATCTTCAATCAACTTGGCGTCCACCAGGACGCTGACATGTCCCTAGGGCAGCTCTCCATCGGGCTGCTAACGGAGTCACTGGCTTCTTGGACCTCTTGGGGAGGGTCGATGGTGCTCGTGCAAGCAGCAGATCCCGAGGCAACTTGCTGCTGTTTGCAATGGCTGTCTACCGAGGAGAGACAGGCACCTAGCAACATCTGTTGTTGGGGCAATGGATGAATCCCCTACTATGTTTGTTAACTGCTCATTACTCTGTAATTTGTCTATGATTGTAATCATGTCATAACGTGTTTATCATTCATTACCTTTGAAACTTGTCATGATTTTGACCAGCTCTACCTGGAGCTCATTACCTTTGTAAATTCTCATGATTAATGTGTTTATGATTCATTACCTTTGCAATTATTCATGAGTGTGACCAGCTCAACCTGGAGCTCATTACCTTTGTAATTTGGTCATGATTATGACCAGATCTAGTTCATTACCTTTGTAACTTGCTCAGCTATCAAAACTTTGGAGTCCAGTCCCTGGATCAATTATGTACCTCTGTAATCTTTTGACTACCGCCCACAGGATGGGTATGGGGTGCATAATAAACATATTAAACTAACTAAACTGTGTACTTGAACTTAAATGAACTTACTGACCAGCATATCAAAGACCTAATGGAAATAAGTCACTTTGACTTCTCTGCGTTATCCTATGTAATCTACACATATCCTGCTAAGTATGATAATTTATGTTACTGTATTTATGTGTACCTGTACCTGAATAAACGTGTCGCACTCCTCCAAGTATATGAACCCAGGAACCACTGAGCTACAAGGGACATTCGTGCTGGTACACGGTACACTCGTTCTGTCTTTTCAATGCTTTCCGGTATTTTGCATGAATATAAGTAATATATGAAATATATGAATATATGATATGGTGGAATCTTTCCTCTATGTGCTCACCTAGCTGTTCTGACCAGGTTTTAGCGCCTGGGCCGGCCTCTCAACTCCTAATCACTCAGTGTGATACATTAGTGCGAGAGGGTTAACGTGTGTGCGTGTGTGTGCATTTATAAGGACGTAAGGAACCTTCATAATATTTAAGTTACACGTGGATCAATTCTGGTAAGAAAACGGATGTGACTGACATTTAGAGAAAACGTTGGAAGAAGAACTTCAGAGAAAACGAAAGGTTTTCTAAGGTTAACTTATTTAAACTAAGAAAAATTGTAAAAAAAAAAAAACGAAATATTTTCTTAGCTTAACCTACTTAAATTAAGGAAAATGCTAATTAGTCTATCACACTTGAGTTTACAGGCTAAGAATATGTTTAGAACAATACAGAAATAATTTTACAGACATAGATTAAAATTTTGACAATGGTTTAAGGAATGCAGACACGCAAACACACACCTATAGCAAAGAGGAGGGGCCAGGAGATGCGAATCGATCCCACCAACCACAAAGAGGTGAGTACAAATAGGTGAGATTAGTACATACACACACAGTAACGGTATCATCATATAATGACATATGCACCTAGATATTTCAAATCTGTCAGTATATATATATATACTGAAAGAGCACTTTAATCTACATTTTAGGGATTAAAGTACTCCTGACCATTGGTGTCTTTGAACTGAACCTCCACTTCTTTGCTTGATGTGCTCAAGGCGGCCAGCGTCACTCTTAATATGAAGAAAAAAGTAGATAGAGCATTAGTAACTATCGTCCTGTGAGTACATACAGCCATATGTCAATAATCCATGTGGAAAGCTGTATATTACCATGTAGTTAACAACCTTCACGAGAGTGACATTCAGCACAGTTACACAGAGGCGGATCTACTATGAAAGTAATGAAGCCTTAGCTTCAGGGCCGCTAATCCTGGTGGCCCCAGAAACGACTTTAGTCCACATTGCTTAAAAATTTTAGGTCTACTGTATGAGAAGGGTTTAGAAAAAAGGAATATTAATAATATAGTGTAATTCAATACAAAATAATAGCTAAAATAAAAATTAAAAGGTTATTAAAGTATGATGTAGGCTAGTCGTTGCTGGTTGCTAAGTTGACGCCATAACAGTTCAAGCTTCAGAGACCCAAAAATGTAGGTTCGCCGTTGCAGTTACCAGTCATGATGAATGGTTTGAAAAACCGACAAGTTAAAGATTGAGACACCTATGCAACATATGGGAATCTTTATTCAGGAAACGTTTCGCCACACAGTGGCTTCATCAGAACAATGCAAAGAAGAAAGGCGTATGGAGAGGAGGAGTTTGAGGTGATCAGTCCCTCAGCCTGGAGTCGATGTGTTCAGTCCATCAATCTTGTAGAATGTAAAGAATAGGGCCGTAGACGTGGCTTATATACTGTAGTGAGGTGACGCGAAGCAGGAGGAGGTGGGGTCATAGTGGTAACATCCACTAGTCGAAGTGTTGAAGAATTCTTTGTAACAAGATCCCACGATGCTGTCAGACAATGTAGCATCATGGGATCTTGTTACAAAGAATTCTTCAACACTTGTCCAACCTTAGGACGAAGACCTACTTCGACTAATGGATGGTACCACTATGACCCCCACCTCCGCCTGCTTCACCTCACCTCACTACAGTATATAAGCCACGTCTACGGCCCTATGCTTTACATTCTACAAAATTGATGGACTGAACACATCGACTCCAGGCTGAGGGACTGATCACCTCAAACTCCTCCTCTCCTTACGCCTTTCTTCTTTGTATTGGACTGATGAAGCCACTGTGCGGCGAAACGTTTCCTGAATAAAGATTCCCATATGTTGCATAAGTGTTTCAATAGTTACCAGTCAGTTGGAGTCAGTTTTGAGAGGTTTCCTTGCCAATTTATGTTTCTCTCAGTCTACCTGAAAAGGTTGCTTGAGGCTATTAGTGACAATCCAATGGTAGATTTAATGCTTTCCTGAACACTGCTACCAGAGTTCGTCATTTACACTCGGTTTTTTGGCTTCCAAAGGAGGTGGTACACCCTAAGAACTAGGTTAGTCTGGGCAGGGGTAAAAATATCGTGAAGAGAATATACAGGTATCATGGGCATCCACATTATTTGATAAGGAAGGCATATGTGCAACACTGAGAATCATTTTGCCTGCGCTGCACTTTTCATCAGTCGAATACAGAGATGAATCACACTCCTGGAGACATCATCTTCGGTAGAAAACGAAGTAGACGAAATTGAAACGTAGTTTGATGTTAACAGTCCATCAGGCTAAGAGACTAATTATCTTACAGTTTCAGGAGTCAGGACCCAACCTTCTCACACTGATGCAATAATTCCTCATATAAGAAACCAGAAAACAGCCCAGGGTTATGAAAGACAATAATGTTATCTGACTTAACTGAAATATAATTCACTCACTGTAACAACAGTGTTTGCACTGTGGAAAAAATGATTGATGCGCAGTTTTCCTGTTAAAATTATGACTTTAAAATTAATTGTGGAACTCCGAAGAAGCGAGTGTTAATATAAGAATTGTGCAAAGCAAGTTTGTTGAATTATATTCAATTTGTTAAAAGATAGCATGGGTATTTGTGTATGTGTGTGTCTGTGTGTGTACTCACCTAATTGTGGTTGCAGGGGTCGATACTTAGCTCCTGGCCCCGCCTCTTCACTGATCGCTACTAGGTCCTTTGTTTCCCTGCTCCATCAGCTTTATCATACCTCATCTTAAAGCTATGTATGGTTATTGCCTCCACTACCTCACTTCCTAGGCTATTCCACTTCCTGACTACTCTATGACTGAAGAAATATTTCTTAACATCCCTTTGACTCATCTGGGTCTTCAACTTCCAATTGTGACCCCTTGTTTCTGTGTCCCTTCTCTGGAACATCCTGTCTCTGTCCACCTTGTCTATTCCACGCAGTATTTTGTATGTCGTTATCATGTCTCCCCTAACCCTCCTGTCCTCAAGTGTCGTCAGGCCTATTTCCCTTAACATTTTTTCATAGGACATTCCCCTTAGCTCTGGAACTAACTTTGTGTGTGTTAGTTACCATTTGGTCCTAGGCACATGTCGATTAGACACTAGGCCTGTTGTGTGTGTGTGTGTGTGTGTGTGTGTGTGTGTACTCACCTAGTTGAACTCACCTAGTTGAGGTTGCGGGGGTCGAGTCCGAGCTCCTGGCCCCGCCTCTTCACTGATCGCTACTAGGTCACTCTCCCTGAGCCGTGAGCTTTATCATACCTCTGCTTAAAGCTATGTATGGATCCTGCCTCCACTACATCGCTTCCCAAACTATTCCACTTACTGACTACTCTGTGGCTGAAGAAATACTTCCTAACATCCCTGTGATTCATCTGTGTCTTCAGCTTCCAACTGTGTCCCCTTGTTACTGTGTCCAATCTCTGGAACATCCTGTCTTTGTCCACCTTGTCAATTCCTCTCAGTATTTTGTATGTCGTTATCATGTCCCCCCTATCTCTCCTGTCCTCCAGTGTCGTCAGGTTGATTTCCCTTAACCTCTCCTCGTAGGACATACCTCTTAGCTCTGGGAATAGTCTTGTTGCAAACCTTTGCACTTTCTCTAGTTTCTTCACGTGCTTGGCTAGGTGTGGGTTCCAAACTGGTGCCGCATACTCCAATATGGGCCTAACGTACACGGTGTACAGGGTCCTGAATGATTCCTTATTAAGATGTCGGAATGCTGTTCTGAGGTTTGCTAGGCGCCCATATGCTGCAGCAGTTATTTGGTTGATGTGCGCTTCAGGAGATGTGCCTGGTGTTATACTCACCCCAAGATCTTTTTCCTTGAGTGAGGTTTGTAGTCTCTGACCCCCTAGACTGTACTCCGTCTGCGGCCTTCTTTGCCCTTCCCCAATCTTCATGACTTTGCACTTGGTGGGATTGAACTCCAGGAGCCAGTTGCTGGACCAGGTCTGCAGCCTGTCCAGATCCCTTTGTAGTTCTGCCTGGTCTTCGATCGAGTGAATTCTTCTCATCAACTTCACGTCATCTCCAAACAGGGACACCTCAGAGTCTATTCCTTCCGTCATGTCGTTCACAAATACCAGAAACAGCACTGGTCCTAGGACTGACCCCTGCGGGACCCCGCTGGTCACAGTTGCCCACTCTGACACCTCGCCACGTACCATGACTCGCTGCTGTCTTCCTGACAAGTGTTCCCTGATCCATTGTAGTGCCTTCCCTGTTATCCCTGCTTGGTCCTCCAGTTTTTGCACCAATCTCTTGTGTGGAACTGTGTCAAACGCCTTCTTGCAGTCCAAGAAAATGCAATCCACCCACCCCTCTCTCTCTTGTCTTACTGCTGTCACCATGTCATAGAACTCCAGTAGGTTTGTGACACAGGATTTCCCATCCCTGAAACCATGTTGGCTGCTGTTGATGAGATCGTTCCTTTCTAGGTGTTCCACCACTCTTCTCCTGATAATCTTCTCCATGATTTTGCATACTATACATGTCAGTGACACTGGTCTGTAGTTTAATGCTTCATGTCTGTCTCCTTTTTTAAAGATTGGGACTACATTTGCTGTCCTCCATGCCTCAGGCAATCTCCCTGTTTCGATAGATGTATTGAATATTGTTGTTAGGGGTACACATAGCGCCTCTGCTCCCTCTCTCAATACCCATGGGGAGATGTTATCTGGCCCCATTGCCTTTGAGGTATCTAGCTCACTCAGAAGCCTCTTCACTTCTTCCTCGGTTGTGTGCACTGTGTGTGTGTGTGTGTGTGTGTGTGTGTGTGTGTGTAATCACCTAGTTGAGGTTGCAAGGGTGGAGTCCAAGCTCCTGGCCCCGCCTCTTCACTGGTCGCTACTAAGTCACTCTCCCTGAACCGTGAGCTTTATCATATCTCTGCTTAAAGCTATGTATGGATCTAAGTAAGTAAGTAAGTAAGTTTATTCAGGTATACACAATACAGTTACATAGAATTATCATACATAGCAGCATATGTGTAGAGAACCTGGGATAACCCAAAAAAGTCAGACAGAGTGACTTATTTCCATTGGGGTCCTTTCCTGCCTCCACTACATCGCTTCCCAAACTATTCCACTTCCTGACTACTCTGTGGCTGAAGAAGTACTTCCTAACATCCCTGTGATTCATCTGTGTCTTCAACTTCCAACTGTGTCCCCTTGTTGCTGTGTCCCATCTCTGGAACATCCTGTCTTTGTCCATCTTGTCAATTCCTCTCAGTATTTTGTATGTCGTTATCATGTCCCCCCTATCTCTCCTGTCCTCCAGTGTCGTCAGGTTGATTTCCCTTAACCTCTCCTCGTAGGGCATACCTCTTAGCTCTGGGACTAGTCTTGTTGCAAACCTTAAAATTTCTCTAGTTTCTTTACGTGCTTGGCTAGGTGTGGGTTCCAGACTGGTGCCGCATACTCCAATATGGGCCTAACGTACACGGTGTACAGGGTATTGAACGATTCCTTATTAAGATGTGTGTGTGTGTGTGTGTGTGTGTGTGTGTACTCACCTAATTGTGGTTGCAGGGGTCGAGACTCAGCTCCTGGCCCCGCCTCTTCACCGACCGCTACTAGGTCCTCTCTCCCCCTGCTCCATGAGCTTATCATACCTCGTTTTAAACCTATGTATAGTTCCTACCTCCACTACATCGCTTGCCAGACTATTCCACTTCCTAACTACTCTATGACTGAAGAAATACTTCCTAACATCCCTTTGACTCATCTGAGTCTTCAGCTTCCAATTGTGACCCCTTGTTTCTGTGTCCCATCTCTGGAATATCCTGTCTCTGTCTTTTGTATGTCGTTATCATGTCTCCCCTAACCCTCCTGTCCTCCAGTGTTGTCAGACCGATTTCCCTTAACCTTTCTTCATGGGACATTCCCCTTAGCTCTGGAACTAGTCTTGCTGCAAACCTTTGCGCTTTCTCTAATTTCTTGACGTGTTTGACCAGGTGTGGGTTCCAAACTGGTGCTGCGTACTTCAGTATGGGCCTTACGTACACAGTGTATAAAGTCTAGAACGATTCCTTACAGAGGTACCGGAACGCTATTCTCAGGTTTGCCAAGCGCCCATATGCCGCAGCAGTTATCTGGTTAATGTGTGCTTCTGGCGATGTACTCGGTATTATACTTATTCATAGGTCTTTCTCCTTGAGTGAGGTTTGCAGCCTTTGGCCACCTAGCCTATACTCTGTCTGCGGTCTTCTTTGCCCTCCTCCGATCTTCATGACTTTGCATTTGGTGGGTTAAATTCTAGGAGCCAGTTTCTGGACCACACAACCAGCCTGTCCAGGTCTCTTTGTAGACCTGTCTGGTCCGCGTCTGATTTAATTCTCCTCATTAATTTCACGTCATCTGCAAACAGGGACACTTCTGAGTCTATCCCTTCCGTCATGTTGTTCACATATACCAAGAATAGCACTGGTCCCAGGACTGACCCCTGTGGGACCCCGCTCGTCACTGGCGCCCACTGTGTGCGTGTGTGTGTGTGTGTGTGTGTGTGTGTGTGTGTGTGTGTGTGTGTGTGTGTGTGTGTGTGTGTGTGTGTGTGTGTGTGTGTGTGTGTGTTTGCTTGTGTGTGTGTATGCGTGTGCATGTACTCACCTATATGTAGCTGCAAGAATCGAGTCCTAGCTTCTGGCACTGCCTCTCGACTCTACACTTACCAAATTCACTCCCTCCTAACCTAGTGGGTTCATTCGTACCTCATTTTAAAACTATATATGAAGTCTGCCTCCACTATATTTTTTTGTCGAGGTCATTTCACTTCCCGACCACAATGAAGCTGAAGAACTACTACCTAATATCATTATGGCTCATCTATATCTTTAGTATCCATCTATACGTATTTCTCGCCTCTTAAACAGCTTGTCCCACCCTATCAATTCCCGAGTATTTTGTTCATTAATATCAAAACCTTTCCAGGTATGCCTTCCCTGGTTCTGTCTTCCAATGTTATATCAAGTTCCGGTAGCCTCTCCTCGTATCTCGTGCTCCTTACCTCCTCGTTGCGTACTTCTGCACATAGGAATTTTTATTGACCTAAGAAAAGCGTTTGACACAGTAGACCACGGCATCCTACTCCACAAACTTGACCACTATGGTATAAGAGGCCATGCGCTTGCATATTTTAAATCCTACCTTTCTAATAGGTATCAGTATGTCACCATTAAAGACACAGCCTCATCAATACGGCCACTTGATACTGGAGTTCCGCAGGGAAGTGTCCTTGGACCCCTGCTCTTCCTCCTTTACATCAATGGTCTTCCAAACATATCCCAACACCTGAAACCCATTCTCTTTGCTGACGACACGACTTATGTCATCTCCCACCCTAATCTTGCCACCCTCAACACAATTGTTAACGAGGAGCTGCTCAAAATATCGACTTGGATGACAGCCAATAAACTTACACTTAACACTGGCAAAACCTACTATATTATGTTTGGTAGCAGAGCAGGTGTTGCACAACTTAACATTAAGATTGACAACACTCTAATTGCCAGACATAATGAGGGCAAATTCCTTGGCCTATACCTCGACAACAACCTAAATTTCAGCACCCATATCCAACACATAACAAAAAAAAGTATCCAAAACGGTGGGCATCCTCTCCAAGATACGATACTACGTGCCGCAAACTGCCCTTCTCACACTATACCATTCACTTATATATCCATACCTCACCTATGCTATCTGTGCTTGGGGTTCAACTGCAGCAACACACCTAAAGCCAATAATAACCCAACAAAAAGCCGCAGTAAGAATAATTACTAAATCCCATCCCTGGCAACACACCCCCCTACTCTTCATAGATCTAAACTTATTCCCTGTTCAGAACATCCACACTTACTACTGTGCAATCTATATCTACAGGACCTTAAATTCCAATATTAACCTTGAGCTAAAACGCTTTCTTGATAGTTGTGACAGGATCCACAGGCATAACACCAGACACAAACATCTCTATGACATTCCCCGTGTTCGACTAAACCTTTACAAAAATTCAATATATTTCAAAGGACCTAAAATCTGGAACACCCTACCTGAAAACTCTAGAACTGCAGACACATTCATCACTTTCGAAACCACAGTTAGAAAACATCTTATCTCCCTGATACACCCCGACAACTAACTACATGATAACCACCTGGTGGTTCACAATTACACTCACTCACCCACTGACAATAAACCCAGAAATACTAATCTTAATCTTAAAATAATAAATCCTAACTAGTCATAAGTTTGCCTATGATACTCCAATATAGACACTTTGTATTGTGCCAAAACAAAAGTATTCACATTGCTAAACTCACAAATTATGATGTAGTCACTTAGCCTTAATACCATAATCTGTAGGGAGCCAAGGCCGGGTCACCACTACTTGGAAAAGACCCGGGCCGGGAGAGTACCGGCAAATAAAAAAAAAAAAAAAAAAAAAAAAAAAAAAAAAAGGATTTAATCTAAGTCTGCTCGAAATGCCTAGCCATGCTAGGTGTCCTAGTGGCCCCCACTGTAATTAATATTTTATAACATGTAAACCACACAATACCCAAAACCTGTAAACCCCACATTGTAACCTTTATAGAGAATAAACTTGAATTGAATTGAAGTCTCCAGTTTCTGAAAATATTTTTTTTTCAGCTGTGGGTTCCATACTGGTGCTGCATACTTCAGAATGGGCCTGACATATGTTGTATACCTGGAGTATACCTGGAGGGGTCAACGCTCCCGCGGCCCGGTCTGTGACTAGGCCTTGTGTGTCCAGAATAACTCTTTGTTGAGATTCCTTAATTACTCTTACATTTGACACATAAGCTTAGGCTGCAGAGGCTCTTCATCTGATGTAAACTTCTGTCGATATGCTTACTCCTAGGTCTTTCTCTTCGAGTGGAGTCTGCAGCATTTGTTCTTGTACCTCTTCCTAATTACATTACGCTGCTGTATCCAATAACAGCATTAATGAAAGGCTATTAGCCTACTAAAAGTAATTAAAAGGGTAATAAATATGGGTATTAAATTGCAGTAAAGGGTTGTTAATGGCAACCATGGTTAATAAAAGAGTCGTTAATGGTAGTTAAGTCCACTTAAATACTGAATAGGGTAATTAACGATAAACCTTTTCCATGAGTTCTGAACTTCCGGTCATTCTTTAAGTAAATAATTACCTGGTTAATGATTCATGAGATAATTACGGGTAATGGAATAGATTTGTCTCAGTTTGCTAAATCACAGCCTGGCTAATGTTAATTATGGCCCGTTAAACATCATTATATCCTTGTCCTCATCAGTAATTATGGTCCTGTCCACATTATTATGGCCCAGAGGGAGGGGGTTAATGGAGGACCTATGTTTACGTGATGACTGTTCGCCTAACCAGATTCCTGATATCGACTAATCCGGATTTTTTTTATTCGGACTGGAGCTAGAAGATGGTCCTGGAGGGATTGGTACCAAACCTGCACACGAAAATCACTCCATATGAAAGCAAAAGATTCGGCAGGAGATGCAACATTCCCCCGATGAAAAGCAGGGGCGCCACGAGTACACTGAGAGACAACACAATAGGTGTCCGGGGGCCAAGACTGTTCAGTTGCCTCCCAGCATACATAAGGGGGATTACCAATAGACCTCTGGATGTCTTCAAGAAGGCACTGGACAGGCACCTAAAGTCAGTACCTGACCAACCGGTGCGTCAGCTTGCGTGCGGCCAGCAGTAACAGCCTGGTTGATCAGACCCTGATCCACCATGAGGACTGATCTCAGACCGTGCCGGCGGGGGCGTTGGCCCCCGAAACCTTCCCCAGGTAAACTCAAGGCTAATTCCAGCTAGTTTTCCTTGCAAGACTTCCCAGGGTTTTCTAAGGCTTCCCAGGGTTTTCAAGGATCCCCAGGGCTTCCCAAGACCTCTAAAGGCTTTCCAAGACTTCCAGGGCTTTTCAAGGCTTCACAGGGCTTTTTAAGGCTTCACGGGACTTTTCCAAGACTTCGCACGG
>NC_091349.1:11758440-11773440 GCF_038502225.1 Cherax quadricarinatus
ACCTGTGTCACTGACGTGTATAGTATGCAAAGTTATGGAGAAGATTATCAGGAGGAGAGTGGTGGAGCACCTGGAACGGAACAAGAGTATAAACGCCAACCAACACGGATTCATGGAAGGCACATTCCGTGTCACAAACCTTCTGGAGTTTTATGATAAAGTAACAGAAGTAAGACACGAGAGAGAGGGGTGGGTTGATTGCATCTTCTTGGACTGCAAGAAGGCCTTTGACACAGTTCCTCACAAGAGATTAGTGCAAAAGCTAGAGGATCAGGCGCATATAACAAGTGGGCACTGCAATGGATCAGAGAATACCTGACAGGGAGGCAACAACGAGTCATGGTACGTAATGAGGTATCACAGTGGGCACCTGTGACGAGCGGGGTCCCACAGGGGTCGGTCCTAGGACCAGTGCTATTTTTGGTATATGTCAACGACATGATGGAAGGGTTAGACTCAGAAGTGTCCCTGTTCACAGATGATGGGAAGTTAATGAGGAGAATTAAATCAGACGAGGATCAGGCAGGACTTCAAAGAGAACTGGACAGACTGGACACCTGGTCCAGCAACTGGCTTCTCGAATTTAACCCCGCCAAATGCAAAGTCATGAAGATAAGGGAAGGACACAGAAGACCGCAGACGGAGTAAAGGTTAGGTGGCCAAAGACTGCAAACCTCGCTCAAGAAGAAAGATCTTGGGGTGAGTATAACACCGAGAATGTCTCCGGAAGCACATATCAACCAGAAAACTGCTGCAGCATCTGGGCGCCTGGCAAACCTGAGAACAGCACCTCATGAAATTCAGAGACGCCCAATTAGTGATCAAAGAAACTAATTTCCGCAGACGCATGTGTCTCGAATCAGCACTGATCGCTGTTTCGAATACAATTAAACAAAACAACGGCAGCTTCACCATCTCCGGTCTTAGCAAGAATCCTCCTGAAAACAGTAAACCCTGCCATCACATAGTCTCTCTTGTTATACTACACAAAGCACATTACAGAGAGTGAACACTGAAACAAGTTGCCTCTTTCCAGTATATATTTGTCCAACCTATTTTTATGTTACCCAAGTAATAGCTTTTGTATCCGTTTACTCATGTACGAATTAATTGCTCTACCATATTGTATTACTTTTGTCACTACCACTACTACTACTACTACTACTACCACTAGTGAACATCGAAATGGTACCTCACTAGTATTCACCTCACTCTGAGCCTTTATATACCCTCTGTGTCCATGTATTGTTTGTAATGGCTTGATAAAGCTCCTGGAGAGCGAAACGTTGCCACAATAAATGTCACATTAGTTGCACTTGTGTCCTTTTACTTTACATATTGTCGGTAATACTACCAACTTTATTACACTTAGAAAAGTGTTTGTAAGTGTGTCACAAAAAATAATGTGTCACTCACAGAGAACACCATGTTTGTGTCACAAAAATAACGTGAATATAAGTGTCACCGTCAATATAAGTGTCACCGTCAATATAAGTGTCACCGTCAATATAAGTGTCACCGTCAATATAAGTGTCACCGTCAATATAAGTGTCACCGTCAATATAAGTGTCACCGTCAATATAAGTGTCACCGTCAATATAAGTGTCACCGTCAATATAAGTGTCACCGTCAATATAAGTGTCACCGTCAATATAAGTGTCACCGTCAATATAAGTGTCACCGTCAATATAAGTGTCACCGTCAATATAAGTGTCACCGTCAATATAAGTGTCACCGTCAATATAAGTGTCACCGTCAATATAAGTGTCACCGTTAATGTAAGTGTCACCGTCAATGTAAGTGTCACCGTCAATATAAGTGTCACCGTCAATATAAGTGTCACCGTCAATATAAGTGTCACCGTCAATATAAGTGTCACCGTCAATATAAGTGTCACCGTCAATATAAGTGTCACCGTCAATATAAGTGTCACCGTCAATATAAGTGTCACCGTCAATATAAGTGTCACCGTCAATATAAGTGTCACCGTCAATATAAGTGTTACCGTCAATATAAGTGTCACCGTCAATATGTGTCACCGTCAATATAAGTGTCACCGTCAATATAAGTGTCACCGTCAATATAAGTGTCACCGTCAATATAAGTGTCACCGTCAATATAAGTGTCACCGTCAATATAAGTGTCACCGTCAATATAAGTGTCACCGTCAATATAAGTGTCACCGTCAATATAAGTGTCACCGTCAATATAAGTGTCACCGTCAATATAAGTGTCACCGTCAATATAAGTGTCACCGTCAATATAAGTGTCACCGTCAATGTAAGTGTCACCGTCAATGTAAGTGTCACCGTCAATATAAGTGTCACCGTCAATATAAGTGTCACCGTCAATATAAGTGTCACCGTCAATATAAGTGTCACCGTCAATATAAGTGTCACCGTCAATATAAGTGTCACCGTCAATATAAGTGTCACCGTCAATATAAGTGTCACCGTCAATATAAGTGTCACCGTCAATATAAGTGTCACCGTCAATATAAGTGTCACCGTCAATATAAGTGTCACCGTCAATATAAGTGTCACCGTCAATATAAGTGTCACCGTCAATATAAGTGTCACCGTCAATATAAGTGTCACCGTCAATATAAGTGTCACCGTCAATATAAGTGTCACCGTCAATATAAGTGTCACCGTCAATATAAGTGTCACCGTCAATATAAGTGTCACCGTCAATATAAGTGTCACCGTCAATATAAGTGTCACCGTCAATATAAGTGTCACCGTCAATATAAGTGTCACCGTCAATATAAGTGTCACCGTCAATATAAGTGTCACCGTCAATATAAGTGTCACCGTCAATATAAGTGTCACCGTTAATGTAAGTGTCACCGTCAATATAAGTGTCACCGTCAATATAAGTGTCACCGTCAATATAAGTGTCACCGTCAATATAAGTGTCACCGTCAATATAAGTGTCACCGTCAATATAAGTGTCACCGTCAATATAAGTGTCACCGTCAATATAAGTGTCACCGTCAATATAAGTGTCACCGTCAATATAAGTGTCACCGTCAATATAAGTGTCACCGTTAATGTAAGTGTCACCGTCAATATAAGTGTTACCGTCAATATAAGTGTCACCGTCAATATGTGTCACCGTCAATATAAGTGTCACCGTCAATATAAGTGTCACCGTCAATATAAGTGTCACCGTTAATGTAAGTGTCACCGTCAATATAAGTGTTACCGTCAATATAAGTGTCACCGTCAATATAAGTGTCACCGTCAATATAAGTGTCACCGTCAATATAAGTGTCACCGTCAATATAAGTGTCACCGTCAATATAAGTGTCACCGTCAATATAAGTGTCACCGTCAATATAAGTGTCACCGTCAATATAAGTGTCACCGTCAATATAAGTGTCACCGTCAATATAAGTGTCACCGTCAATATAAGTGTCACCGTCAATATAAGTGTCACCGTCAATATAAGTGTCACCGTCAATATAAGTGTCACCGTTAATGTAAGTGTCACCGTCAATATAAGTGTCACCGTCAATATAAGTGTCACCGTCAATATAAGTGTCACCGTCAATATAAGTGTCACCGTCAATATAAGTGTCACCGTCAATATAAGTGTCACCGTCAATATAAGTGTCACCGTCAATATAAGTGTCACCGTCAATATAAGTGTCACCGTCAATATAAGTGTCACCGTTAATGTAAGTGTCACCGTCAATATAAGTGTCACCGTCAATATAAGTGTCACCGTCAATATAAGTGTCACCGTCAATATAAGTGTCACCGTCAATATAAGTGTCACCGTCAATATAAGTGTCACCGTCAATATAAGTGTCACCGTCAATATAAGTGTCACCGTCAATATAAGTGTCACCGTTAATGTAAGTGTCACCGTCAATATAAGTGTCACCGTCAATATAAGTGTCACCGTCAATATAAGTGTCACCTGGGGAGTATACTCTCTCCCCCTCCCTCTATAATGTGCCGTCCCTGGGGAGTATACTCTCTCCCCCTCCGTCTATAATGTGCCGTCCCTTTGGATTATACTCTTTCCCCCTCCCTCTATAATGTGCCGTCCCTGGGGAGTATACTCTCCCCCTCCCTCTATAATGTGCCGTCCCTGGGAAGTATCCTCTCTCCCCCTCTATAATGTGCCGTCCCTGGGGAGTATACTCTCTCCCCCTCCCTCTATAATGTGCCGTCCCTGGGGAGTATACTCTCTCCCCCTCCCTCTATAATGTGCCGTCCCTGGGGAGTATACTCTCTCCCCCTCTCTCTATAATGTGCCGTCCCTGGGGAGTATACTCTCTCCCCCTCCCTCTATAATGTGCCGTCCCTGGGGAGCATACTCTTTCCCCCTCTCTCTATAATGTGCCGTCCCTGCTGAGTATACTCTCTCCCCCTCCCTCTATAATGTGCCGTCCCTGGGGAGTATACTCTCTCCCCCTCCCTCTATAATGTGCCGTCCCTGGGGAGTATACTCTCTCCCCCTCTATAATGTACCGTCCCTGGGGAGTATACTCTCTCTCCCTCTCTATAATGTGCCGTCCCTGGGGAGTATACTCTCTCCCCCTCCCTCTACAATGTGCCGTCCCTGGGGAATATACTCTCTCCCCCTCCCTTTATAATGTGCCGTCCTTGGGGAGTATACTCTCTCCCCCTCCCTCTATAATGTGCCGTCCCTGGGGAGTATACTCTCTCCCCCTCTCTCTATAATGTGCCGTCCCTGGGGAGTATACTCTCTCCCCCTCTATAATGTACCGTCCCTGGTGAGTAAACTCTCTCTCCCTCTCTCTATAATGTGCCGTCCCTGGGGAGTATACTCTCTCCCCCTCCCTCTACAATGTGCCGTCCCTGGGGAATATACTCTCTCCCCCTCCCTTTATAATGTGCCGTCCTTGGGGAGTATACTCTCTCCCCCTCCCTTTATAATGTGCCGTCCCTGGGGAGTATACTCTCTCCCGCTCCCTCTATAATGTGCCGTCCCTGGGGAGTATACTCTCTCCCCCTCCCTCTATGATATGCCGTCCCTGGGGAGTATACTCTCTCCCCCTCCCTCTATAATGTGCCGTCCCTGGGGAGTATACTCTCTCCCTCTATAATGTGCCGTCCCTGGGGAATATACTCTCTCCCCCTCCCTCTATAATGTGCCGTCCTTGGGGAGTATACTCTCTCCCCCTCCCTCTATAATGTGCCGTCCCTGGGGAGTATACTCTCTCCCCCTCCCTCTATAATGTGCCGTCCCTAGTGAGTATACTCTCTCCCCCTCCCTCTATAATAAATCTGCCCCTTCCCTCCCTACCACCCTCTATCATAATGCCCCGCTCTCTCCTACCCTTTATCATACTGCCCCCTCCCTCCCTCTATTATACTGCCCCTCCCTTTTTATATTATACTGCCCCCTCACTCTCTCCCTCCCTTTATTATACTGCCCCCTCTCTCCCTTTAATATACTGCCCCTTCCATTCCTCCCTCCCTCTATTATATTTCCCTTCCCTTCCTTCCTCACTCTATCCCTTTCTTATACTGCCCCCTCCCTCCCTCTCCCTTTATTGTACTGCTTCCTCCCTCCCTCTGTTATACCGCCCTTTCCTTCCGTCTATTACACTGCCCCCTCCCACCTTCTATTACACTGTCCCCTCCCACCTTCTATTACAATGCCCCCTCCCACCTTCTATTATACTGCCCCCTCCCACCTTCTATTATGCTGCCCCCTCCCACCTTCTATTATACTGCCCCTCCCACCTTCTATTATACTGCCCCTCCCATCTTCTATTACACTGCCCCCTCCCACCTTCTATTATACTGCCCCTCCCACCTTCTATTATACTGCCCCCTCCCACCTTCTATTACACTGCCCCCTCCCACCTTCTATTATGCTGCCCCTCCCACCTTCTATTACAATGCCCCCTCCCACCTTCTATTATACTGCCCCTCCCACCTTCTATTATACTACCCCTCCCACCTTCTATTATACTGCCCCCTCCCACCTTCTATTACACTGCCCCTTCCCACCCCTTATTATACTGCCCCCTCCCACCTTCTATTACACTGCCCCTTCCCACCTTCTATTACACTGCCCCCCTCCCACCTTCTATTACACTGCCCCTTCCCACCAACTATTATACTGCCCCCTCCCACCTTCTATTATACTGCCCCCTCCCACCTTCTATTACACTGCCCGCTCCCACCTTCTATTACACTGCCCCCTCCCACCGTCTATTAAATTGCCCCCCTCCCACCTTCTATTACACTGCCCCTTCCCACCTTCTATTATACTGCCCCCTCCCACCTTCTATTACACTGCCCCGTCCCACCTTCTATTACATTGCCCCCTCCCACCTTCTATTACACTGCCCTCTCCCACCTTCTATTACACTGCCCCCTCCCACCTTCTATTACATTGCCCCCTCCCACCTTCTATTACACTGCCCCTTCCCACCTTCTATTACACTGCCCCCTCCCACCTTCTATTACACTGCCCCTTCCCTCCTTCTATTATACTGCCCCCTCCCACCTTCTATTATACTGCCCCCTCCCACCTTCTATTACACTGCCCTCTCCCACCTTCTATTACACTGCCCGCTCCCACCTTCTATTAAACTGCCCCCTCCCACCTTCTATTACATTGCCCCCTCCCACCTTCTATTACACTGCCCCCTCCCACCTTCTATTACACTGCCCCCTCCCACCTTCTATTATACTGCCCCCTCCCACCTTCTATTACACTGCCCCCTCCCACCTTCTATTACAATGCCCCCTCCCACCGTCAATTACACTGCCCTCTCCCACCTTCTATTACACTGCCCCCTCCCACCTTCTATTACATTTCCCCCTCCCACCTTCTATTACACTGCCCCTTCCCACCTTCTATTACACTGCCCCCTCCCACCTTCTATTACACTGCCCCCTCCCACCTTCTATTACACTGCCCTCTCCCACCTTCTATTACACTGCCCCCTCCCACCTTCTATTACAGTGCCCCCTCCCACCTTCTATTACACTGCCCCCTCCCACCTTCTATTACATTGCCCCCTCCCACCTTCTATTACACTGCCCCCTCCCACCTTCTATTACACTGCCCTCTCCCACCTTCTATTACACTGCCCCCTCCCACCTTCTATTACATTGCCCCCTCCCACCTTCTATTACACTGCCCCCTCCCACCTTCTATTACATTGCCCCCTCCCACCTTCTATTACACTGCCCCCTCCCACCTTCTATTACACTGCCCTCTCCCACCTTCTATTACACTGCCCCCTCCCACCTTCTATTACATTGCCCCCTCCCACCTTCTATTACATTGCCCCCTCCCCACCTTCTATTACACTGCCCCCTCCCACCTTCTATTACACTGCCCCTCCCTCCCTCCCTCCGCTCCATCATGCTACCCCCTCCCTCTATGATACTGACCCCCTCTCCCTCCCTTCCTCTAACTTTCTGAGCTCGTGAATTCCTTCATTTCTTCCCTCCTTTTCTTCTTTCTTCTTTCCTTCATTCCTTCCTTCCTTCCCTTCTCAAAAACATGACTTCATCTGAGATCATTTATTCCCAGGATGACTCGTGTCTGGAACATGTTCGTACAACATAATGATATCAACGAAATAAATCGCTGGTCCACAGCTGGCTCCAACTTCATCCTGTTTCCTACTTGTATAATATATACAATAATAAGATAAGAACCCTTAACTTAACCTTGTAAAACCTTTGTATAGAGAGAGAAAGAGTGAGAGATTAAGAGAAAGAGACAGCTAAAACAAATGATGATGGTATCCGGGCACCATGAGGGTATTGCTGAAGCAGTGGTAAGAATGAATGTCAGATTGGTGTGAAATTTGACTGCAAATTGACCATGAAGAACCACGTTGTAAATCTTGCAAACAAGGCGGCCAGGAAGCTTGAGTGCTTCGACGTATCTCCCATCGGCTCGACAGTAGAGGTTGAAAGATTTTTATATGAGACACAAGTACGCTGACACTTTGAGTATGCTCCACTTTCTTGGATAGTTTGCGACTTCTTGACAGAATAGAGAACAAAGGAAGATGACTCATCTCTCGCGTGGACCAAGCCTGGATAGATCTATTTCAGCAGAACCTTCAACATAGGAGGGAAGTTGGTGGCCTTACTGTTATGTACAAGGCCAATATTGTCAAATTACCACACTTGGCTCCACTCCGAGGACAGTGAGAAGTGAACTTCTACACCACAAGACGGGTAGCCAGCAGCGACTACACTCTGACTGTAACCTTCTCCAGAACATCACTTCATCTGAGATCATTTTTTTCCCAGGATGACTCGAATCTGGAACATGCTCGTACAGCATAATGATATCAACGAAACAAAGTCAGTTGATCAAATGAAACAGCTGGCCAACAGATGGCCCCAACTTCATCCTGTTCCCTATTTTTTTTTTTTTTATTATTCGCCGGTATTCTCCCTACTTGTATGTCTCTTAACAGTAAAAATGCTTTCAAATGAGCTGATGTAGGTAACAGCTCTTAGCTTGTCAATAAAGTTAGCAACCTTAACCTAACCTTGTAAAACCTGTATAAAGAGAAAGAGAGAGAGAGAGAGAGAGAGAGAGAGAGAGAGAGAGAGAGAGAGATATATAGATAGAGAGAGAGAGAGAGAGAGAGAGAGAGAGAGAGAGAGAGAGAGAGAGCACTAATTATTCTTGGACTTGGCCATAATTAACTTCAGACAATTTGTGATTTAATAAACTAAGTTGAGACAAATGTCTCTCATTAGGATAATTATCTCGTGGTTAATTACTAGAGTAATTGATTCAGCCAAGAGTAACCGGAAGTTCAAATATAAATTATTATTATTAGTAGTAGTATCATTATTATTATTGACAATGTTATTATTATTGTGGTTATTATTATTATTACTATTACTATTATTGGGAATGGGAAGTAAAGAGTTTGATCCGAGGAAGAGGAAGGCGTAGCTCCAATTCCTTGAATCAAGAGCACCTCACCACCCCCCCTTCACCTTAATCGCCCTTAAATACCCTTGAGACTACTCCCTTAGTCAATTAATTAACCCTAATTACTCTTAATTACTAAGAACACCAAAAGGTATAATACCGTCAGAGAATTCGGCTCACAACTCAAAGTACCTGGGCTCGATTCCCGGTGGGGTTAGATGTATGGGAAAGTTTCCTTATATCTGTCAACCTTGATCACCCAGCTGTAAACAGGTGCCTGTCCTGGGCTTGTAAATCAGCTGAAGTAGGATGATAGCTCTTAGCTTGTAAATCAGCTGAAGTAGGATGATAGCTCTTAGCTTGTAAATCAGCTGATGTAGGATGACAGCTCTTAGCTTGTAAATCAGCTGATGTAGGATGGTAGCTCTTAGCTTGTAAATCAGCTGATGTAGGAGGATAGCTCTTAGCTTGTAAATCAGCTGATGTAGGATGATAGCTCTTAGCTTGTAAATCAGCTGATGTAGGATGATAGCTCTTAGCTTGTAAATTAGCTGATGTAGGATGATAGCTCTTAGCTTGTAAATCAGCTGATGTAGGATGACAGCTCTTAGCTTGTAAATCAGCTGATGTAGGATGATAGCTCTTAGCTTGTAAATCAGCTGATGTAGGAGGATAGCTCTTAGCTTGTAAATCAGCTGATGTAGGATGATAGCTCTTAGCTTGTAAATCAGCTGATGTAGGATGACAGATCTTAGCTTGTAAATCAGCTGATGTAGGATGACAGTTCTTAGCTTGTAAATCAGCTGATGTAGGATGATAGCTCTTAGCTTAAAAAGGTTGACTATAGTGATGGTTAACTACTATGATGGTTGACTACTGTGATGGTTGACTACTGTGATGGTTTACTACTGTGATGGTTGACTATTGTGATGGTTGACTACTGTGATGATTGACTGTGATGATTGACTACTGTGATGATTGACTACTGTGATTGTTGACTACTGTGATTGTTGACTACTGTGATTGTTGACTACTGTGATTGTTGACTACTGTGATGATTGACTACTGTGATGATTGACTACTGTGATTGTTGACTACTGTGATGATTGACTACTGTGATTGTTGACTACTGTGATTGTTGACTACTGTGATTGTTGACTACTGTGATTGTTGACTACTGTGATGATTGACTACTGTGATGATTGACTACTGTGATTGTTGACTACTGTGATGATTGACTACTGTGATTGTTGACTACTGTGATTGTTGACTACTGTGATGATTGACTACTGTGATTGTTGACTACTGTGATGATTGACTACTGTGATTGTTGACTACTGTGATTGTTGACTACTGTGATGATTGACTACTGTGATTGTTGACTACTGTGATGATTGACTACCTACTGTGATGATTGAATACTGTGATTGTTGACTACTGTGATGACTGACTACCTACTGTGATGATTGACTACTGTGACTGTTAACTACTGTGATTGTTGACTACCTACTGTGATCATTGACTACTGTGATGGTTGACTACTGTGATGATTGACTACTGTGATGGTTGACTGTGATGATTAACTACTGTGATGATTGACTACTGTGATTGTTGACTACTGTGATGATTGACTACTGTGATGGTTGACTGTAATGATTAACTACTGTGATGATTGACTACTGTGATTGTTGACTACTGTGATGATATTACTGTGATGATTTACTACTGTGATTGTTGACTACTGTGATGATTGACTACTGTGATTGTTGACTACTGTGATAATTGACTACTGTGATTGTTGACTACTGTAATGATTGACTACTGTGATTGTTGACTACTGTGATGGTTAACTACTGTGATGGTTGACTGTGATGATTGACTACTGTGATGAATGACTACTGTGATTGTTGACTACTGTGATGATTGACTGCTGTAATGGATGACTGTGATGATTGACTACTGTGATTGTTGACTACTGTGATGGTTGACTACTGTGATGATTGACTACTGTGATGGTTGACTAAAGCGATGGTTGACTACTGTGATGATTGACTACTGTGATGGCTAACTATAGTGATAGTTGACTACTGTGATGATTGACTATAGTGATGGTTAACTATAGTGATGGTTGACTATAGTGATGGTTGAATATAATGATGGTTAACTACTGTGACGGTTGACTACTGTGATGGTTGACTGTGATGGTTGACTTCTGTGATGATTGACTACTGTGATTGTTGACTACTGTGATGGTTGACTACTGTGATGATTGACTACTGTGATGGTTGACTATAGCGATGGTTGACTGCTGTGATTGTTGACTACTGTGATGGTTAACTATAGTGATAGTTGACTACTGTGATGGTTGACTACTGTGATCGTTAACTATAGTGATTGATAGTTGATTACTGTGATGGTTGACTACTGTGATGGTTAACTATAGTGACAGTTGACTACTGTGATGATTGACTACTTTGATGGTTGACTACTGTGATGGTTGACTACTGTGATGGTTGACTATAGTGATGGTTAACTATAGTGATAGTTGACTACTGTGATGGTTAACTATAGTGATAGTTGACTACTGTGATGGTTGACTATAGTGATGATTGACTACTGTGATGGTTGACTACTGTGATGGGTGACTACTGTGATGGTTGACTATAGTGATGGTTGACTATAGTGATGGTTGACTACTGGGATGGTTGACTATAGTGATGGTTGACTATAGTGATGGTTGACTACTGTGATGGTTGACTATAGTGATGATTGACTATTGTGATGGTTGACTAAAGTGATGGTTGACTACTGTGAAGGTTGACTATAGTGATGATTGACTACTGTGATGGTTGACTACTGTGATGGTTGACTACTGTGATGGTTGACTAGTGACGGTTGACTGTAGTGATGGTTGACTACTGTGATGGTTGACTATAGTGATGATTGACTACTGTGATGGTTGACTACTGTGATGGGTGACTACTGTGATGGTTGACTATAGTGATGATTGACTATAGTGATGGGTGACTACTGTGATGGTTGACTATAGTGATGATTGACTATAGTGATGGTTGACTACTGTGATGGTTGACTATAGTGATGATTGACTATAGTGATGGTTGACTACTGTGATGGTTGACTATAGTGATGGTTGACTACTGTGATGGTTGACTATAGTGATGGTTGACTATTGTGATGGTTGACTAAAGTGATGGTTGACTACTGTGATGGTTGACTATAGTGATGGTTGACTACTGTGATGGTTGACTATAGTGATGGTTGACTACTGTGATGGTTGATTATAGTGATGGTTGACTATAGTGATGGTTGACTATAGTGATGGTTGACTATAGTGATGGTTGACTATAGTGATGGTTGACTACTGTGATGGTTGACTACTGTGATGATTGACTACTGTGATGGTTGACTATAGCGATGGTTGACTGCTGTGATTGTTGACTACTGTGATGGTTAACTATAGTGATAGTTGACTACTGTGATGGTTGACTACTGTGATCGTTAACTATAGTGATTGATAGTTGATTACTGTGATAGTTGACTACTGTGATGGTTAACTATAGTGACAGTTGACTACTGTGATGATTGACTACTTTGATGGTTGACTACTGTGATGGTTGACTACTGTGATGGTTGACTATAGTGATGGTTAACTATAGTGATAGTTGACTACTGTGATGGTTTACTGTGATGGTTAACTATAGTGATAGTTGACTACTGTGATGGTTGATTATAGTGATGATTGATTACTGTGATGGTTGACTACTGTGATGGGTGACTACTGTGATGATTGACTATAGTGATGGTTAACTATAGTGATGGTTGACTATAGTGATGGTTGACTATAGTGATGGTTGACTACTGTGATGGTTGACTATAGTGATGGTTGACTATTGTGATGGTTGACTAAAGTAATGGTTGACTACTGTAAAGGTTGACTATAGTGATGATTGACTACTGTGATGGTTGACTACTGTGATGGTTGACTACTGTGATGGTTGACTATAGTGATGGTTGACTGTATTGATGGTTGACTACTGTGATGGTTGACTATAGTGATGGTTGACTACTGTGATGGTTGACTATAGTGATGGTTGACTATAGTGATGGCTGACTACTGTGATGGTTGACTATAGTGATGGTTGACTACTGTGATGGTTGACTATAGTGATGGTTGACTACTGTGATGGTTGATTATAGTGATGGTTGACTATAGTGATGGTTGACTACTGTGATGGTTGACTATAGTGATGGTTGACTACTGTGATGGTTGATTATAGTGATGGTTGACTATAGTGATGGTTGACTATAGTGATGATTGACTATAGTGATGGTTGACTATAGTGATGGTTGACTATAGTGATGGTTGACTATAGTGATGGTCGACTACTGTGATGGTTGACTATATTGATGGTTGACTTCTGTGATGGTTGGCTACTGTGATGGTTGACTACTGTGATGGTTGACTATAGTGATGGCTGGCTACTGTGATGATTGACTATAGTGATGGTTGACTACTTTGATGGTTGACTATAGTGATGGTTGACTACTGTGATGGTCGACTATAGTGATGGTTGACTACTGTGATGGTTGACTAGTGATGGCTGGCTACTGTGATGGTTGACTATAGTGATGGTTGACTATAGTGATGGTTGACTATAGTGATGGTTGACTATAGTGATGGTTGACTACTGTGATGGTTAACTATAGTGATGGTTAACTATAGTGATGGTTGACTACTGTGATGGTTGACTATAGTGATGGTTGACTATAGTGATGGTTGACTATAGTGATGGTTGACTATAATGATGGTTGACTATAGTGATGGTTGACTATAGTGATGGCTGGCTACTGTGATGGTTGACTATAGTGATGGTTGACTATAGTGATAGTTGACTACAGTGATGGTTGACTATAGTGATGGTTGACTACTGTGATAGTTGACTATAGTGATGGTTGACTACTGTGATGGTTGACTATAGTGATGGTTGACTACTGTGATGGTTGATTATAGTGATGGTTGACTATAGTGATGGTTGACTATAGTGATGGTTGACTATAGTAATGGTTGACTATAGTGATGGCTAGCTACTGTGATGGTTGACTATAGTGATGGTTGACTATAGTGATGGTTGGCTATAGTGATATTTGACTATAGTGATGGTTGACTACTGTGATGGTTGACTATAGTTATGGTTGACTACTGTGATGGTTGACTATAGTGATAGTTGACTATAGTGATGGTTGACTAGTACCACAATTATTACTACTGTTGGTAAGACAACAAGAACTACTACTAATACTACCACTGCTAATTACTACTACTACTATTATTACTGCTATCACTGCTATTATTACTACTACTACTACCAGTGCTATTACTACTACTACTACTGCTAATTACTACTCCTACTACTACCACTGCTATTACTACTACTACTACAGATGTTAACATACCACTACTGTATCTAGCCAGTCGTGCAGAACAATTATGTAACTGTACCAACCACTCAAACAGGTTTTTCTTGCTCGTTTTAAGCATAAATTGTGACGTGTTATTCCACCCTGGTCACTCCACTTGACTGCTAGCAGTTGCTTTATATTCCATTCCAGTTTTTAGCTCTTCGAGTTTTCCATAACGGGGCAAATGAAATTTGTCCTCATTGAACATCATATTATTTTCTGTGGCCCACTGGAGGACTTGGCTTATATCAGCCTGGAGATGTGCCCGTGTCCTCGATGGTTGTCACTCTCATATGAATTTAAGTATCTGTTTATGGCGGGTATGAGAATGAGAAACAGGAGTGGAGTCAGTACTGTGCCTTGAGGAATACAACTTTTGACTATGGCAGTCTCTGATTTTTTTACTTTGTTGGCTATCACTCTTTGCGTCTGATTTGTTAAACAATTAAGAAGACATCTATCCAGTCTTTCTTCTTTTTTACTGCAGGCTTTTTATATATCATGTCATAATGGTCCAGTAGTTGTGAGAGGCAGGAGTGACCTGATATAAACCCATGTTGCCCTGTGTCGTGCAAGTGTTTTACTTTACGTTGTTCTGTGTCGTGCAAG